>NC_031781.1:12968009-13205280 GCF_001522545.3 Parus major
CCTTGTCCCTTTCATTTAAATATATCAACCAAGAGAAAAATATCATTTTAATGGGTAGTTACAAATCTACCAAGAGTTCTCTTTGCTGTTAACTCTGCTGTGTGTTTGGGACAGGCTTCCATGGATCACCTCTCTCTGGTTTTGTCCCTCGTGGATTTCCCTATTGAACTGCACATCTTTTTCAATTTGCTGGTGAACAGTTTCTCCTAAAGACATTCACTTGGATTAAAGGTCCAACCCATCCTGATGTTTGCAGGAGATATTTTGCAGGTTTTATGGTGATTGAAGATAGTTTGTCTGCTAAAGGGTAGATGCAGAGTAAATGGCTTTCTGTATATTTTTACCTTTCATTTATTTCCAGTAGCTTTGCTAATATTGACAGCCTGCAGAAATATATGTGGGTATGAACAGGCTTGGTGGATACCTAAAATTTAAACAATTTTCTAAAGCTGTGTCAGGAATGGATGTGAAAACACCAAATTTGCCTGGATCCTTCACGGAGCTGAACTTTGTCTCCAAAACTGGGAATTAAATAGATTTGCAGTCTTCTTAGCCCCGTTTGGCTTATGTGATAAATGGATGTATATAGATGTAAAAGAGGCCTATATAATGCATGCATACATGCACAATAGCAAGACATGCACATAAACATTTACAGTGTGCATTAAACTTCTGATTGATTTAGGCTTCAGAGAGAAGCCCGAGCTATAGATTTTTCAATGCTTCTCACAGTAGTATTTCTCCTTTTGTGTGGGAGGAAATAGCCACTGTAAAAGAAGGGCTTCACTGGAATAATTAAAAGCAATTAGGTCAGTATGTTTATAAGTAGTCTAACAAAGTGTCTGCTGAAAAATAATCAGTGAAATTCTGGTATTTCTGCAGGGGAACCTGTGAGAAGAACAAATACACAGGGGAGCTCCAGTCAGCGAGATGTGCAGTCCTCTAGCACTTAGCAAATCAGCTGACAAAGGGAGCTTTGAAAAGAAAATCAATTTAGGTAAAAGAACGCATTTATCAGAGCTTGATTAATGATGCAGATATATCACTGGGAAAACAAAGGTTTTCATCCAGCTGTTTCAGAGTGCTGGCTGTCCCCAGGACAGCTGTGGGGGTCTGTCCTGCAGCAGGGGGCACACACAGAGCACACCCTCAACCTGCCCAGTCTGGGCTTGTGCACCCTTGGGGATCCAATGGTTTGCATAAGGAGTCCATGAACGGTATCTAAGAAAAGAAAACCAATTATTTATCACTTTAAATCTGCAATTACTGGGCTGTGCACCCACCTTGGGAGGTGTTTGCACAAGCACCTGTGTTTGTGTACAGCTCAAAAAGACTGCAACACCCCAGCCTTACGGCCTTTGCTGCAGAAGGAAAATGAGAAGCTGCAGAATTAGGCACAGAGCCCATATAGGAGATCCTGTGCATGTTTGCATCCTTTCTTCAGTTCCTCATTAGTCTTCAAACTGTGGTGGGTTTTGTTTGTTTCGTTGGTTTGTTTTTTTTTAAACCTGGTTTTCAAGAGCTTTGTGACCCCAAGAGTTTGCTATTGTTGCAAGGAAATGATGCCTTTCTTATTATTTTTAATTTTTTTTTTTTTTATGAGCAGTAAATGTTAAATAAATTGAATTTTAATGTTTATTATGGTCCCAAAGGTAGGTAAAACCATTAACTAATAACCATAATGATGAACAGATTTTATTTAAATTTGGAATAATATTTGATCTGCTATGCTATTAATGTTGTTCCTGTTAAAAAAAACCCTCTACAAATATAAAGGAATAAGTGTGATTAATGCAAGCAATATGAAGTTGAAAGTGATATAATCTATTTGGACTGCAATTTACTTCTGTGCAAGTTTAGATGCTGAATCTGGCTAGAAAAACTTCCTAGTTTGTAAAAGCAGAATAGCACATTGCCCTGCATTTATCTCTTCCTTTGGAATACTCTTCCCTTAAGTTTATCTGGGTGATAGAAAGGGATTAGTAATTATCACAGAATGATCTTCTGGGATTTAAAATTCATAGTTTTGTACATCAGAGGTTTGGTTTCTTTTCATTGAAGGGATTTCAAAATCTACATCAAAAATATTTTAATGATGTTTAAGGTGTATATATGTATGCCTTTTCATATATCCTCACAGAGGAAATCTCCAGCATTTCATTTTTCTTGAAAATTATTTTTAATTGATAAAAATGTATGTGAGGTTTATAAAATAGAAAACACAACTACTTGTGTGGTGACACTTCCTGAAAACTGCTCAGAGAGAGATCTTGTTCACATGAGTTTCAGAGTTCCAAAAAACATATTTATGTACTTCCATGTAGGACAGAGCATTGGGCCATGCCTGTGAGGTTACTCTGGTTACAGATGCTGCAGAAAGACAAGAGTGCTGTAGATCAGGGCTTGGTGCTCCAGCATTCAGAAGACCCTCCCTGATCCCTTGGGCTCTGAATGCTGCCCATCCCACCTGCTCACACAAAGCCAGGATTCGCAAAAGACCCTCTGTGCTGAAATCTCATTTAAATCTTTCCGTGTGGTGCTTGGGGCTGGATGCAGCTTTCACTGCTGTTGTTGGCTTCCTTGGTGCTGTTGAATGAGCCAGAACAAGAACCCTGGGTCATAGGGGCCTTGCAAGGGTCCCTGTTAACATCTGGAATTGAACATGGAAGGAAATTGCAAGCCCATAGAGGCTCTGGAGAACAGCTGGAACGTGTTTCCCATAGTTAAAAGGGTATCATTATCTTGAAATACAATCAAATTAAATAAAAACTGGCCTAAAAGTCTTTTATTATTTCTAACCTTGGTTGTCCTGCCATTATTTGTTTTACAGCCATGATTTATGAAAGAATGAGGTGTTATCACCAAATTGCTTGTACTTCATGTGGGTGTTACAGATCCCAGCCAGATGCCGATGATAAAGCCAAAGAAATTTTCCTTTTATCTTTTTTAGCATTAGTGAACCTGGATGCTGTTTGGGACAGGAGTGGTTGGGGCCCTCTAAAGTTAAAGCTTTATGTCCTTGTGACATTGGTGAAGGAAGCTCTTGGCTCTGAGATGAGGCTGCAGTGATTACCCACATCCTTGGAAGTCTGCAAGGGAAGACTGACCTGGGCCTGACTTGTGCCTTGCAGACTCCAAAGTATGAGGCTGTTTACCACTTGAGGATGTGTTGTGCAATGTGAATCTGGCAAAAAAGCCCTGTTAGCATAGGAACATGAACCCCTTCATCCTCAGCTTTGGCAGAGATTCACATGGGAGCATTTCGGGGTGAAGCCTTTCCTAGCTCAGCACTTCCATTCACATTTTATTTGTGTATCAGTTAAGAAGCTACCTTTTATGAGACCCTTTAAATATCCCTGTGAAGAAGTACTGACTGTTTATGAAGGCTGGAAATGTTGCAGTCTCTGGTAATCCTCTCTAATGTCACCAAAATGTCCTGGAACTCCTGCAGGCACTGGGAATCCCTGTGGGGTCTGTGTTGGACAGGCAGGAACAGGGACACTGCTGCTCTGGAAAGGTTTGCATGTGTTAACCTGGCAAAGAAAGCTCAGGATATTCAGCTGTAAGGACTTGTGTTAAAAACTGAATTAATATGTTGTCATACAGATTAGAATGCAAAAAACACACAGCCAGATCTCTAATGTCTTTTCTTTACTGTGCACATTTAATAGCAATTATTTTATGAAGATAGTAGATGGTAAATATTTATAAACAAAACAGGCACACAGTGGGACCACAGTGAATAAATAGCTATAATATCAAAGTCCTGTTTCAGAATAACATACAATTGCATTCCTCACTGTGATCAATAGTTCCCTTTCACTTTCACAGAGAGTTATATAGTTGTCAGTGTTCCAGTGGGTGACACTGGATATGTTCTGGCTAAATTTTTGTTTAATATCAAGGTAGTATTCTTGTTCCATGCATAAAAGCAAGTAATCTCGAAATATAGATCTTTTTTGGGTATAATAATTACTGCTTCTTCGCCAACTGTAAGAGCAATTAAGCCCCAACTAATGAGCAGTCTTCTACACTATAGTTATTATGCTCTATCTTAATAATACTTATCTCATCAAATAGCTTTCTTCCTTTGGAAAAGAAGTGTCTAAATTCATTACACATTTTACAGCTACTGGTCAGAAGAGATTAATCCTTTTATCTTTTAAGGCAATTTTAGTTTCCTTCTGTTCTCAGGTGCATTTGGTTCTGTTTACATTTTTTACCCTCTTTAATTTGTCTTCTCTGGCCACCTTAGAACATAAATGTGCTTTACCTGCAGGGCTGGAGCTGGGGCTTTCATCTGAAATAATGACTTAATGCCAGGCAAGGCAGATGTCCAGCTCTAGGGGCAGATGCCTGTAAAATGTGAATTTCATTCTTTGCCTTTTATTCTAACAAATTTTGAGAACTAGCTTTTGGTAGGTTGGGGGCTTTTAGTATTCCTTTTTCTAATAATTTAAACACCATATTTTGAAACATCTAAGCAGTGGCCACCAAAGTAGAAAGGAGCCTTTCACTGTGTGGTTCAGTGGGGAGCAGCTTGGAATAGAAATGGCCCTGAGGGGTGAGGCAGCATTGCCAGGTCAGGGAGTTTTATTGTTGGTCTCACAGTATTTGGTGTTCTTCTTGAAGCCACAGCTGCTGGAGTCTTCTAATGAGAGGAAAATTCATCAGCTTCCATGTAAAAAGGCATCAGTGGTAATGGGAGAGGAATGTCTGTTCCAGGTATTCCTGACTGGGGGGGAGAAAGTCACGTAAGAAGACCCCCAGAATGCTGTGGTCATATTTTTGTAATTAAATATCATCTTTTGGAGATGAAATGCATAGTTAGATTGGGAATGCTGTAAACAGAGAGTCAAGGTCTTCATCCAAGGTGATCCCTTTTCTTTTCCCAATGTGTTGCTGCAGCCTCTGTGCAGCACCATGGCTCTGTGACATATGGGCTGAGAGGAAAAGTCCCTGCAGGGTAGTTTTAACACACCATTTTTTAATTTTTTAGGTTGGTTTGTTTCTTTGTTTGTTTTTATTTCAGAAGCAAACACATCTTCTCATAGGGGTTGAGAAAAATTAATCCTAATGCTTTGTTGAACCATGTTGCCAGGATCATAGTCAGGGCTAAGTCAAGGTAGAGATACGAGAGAAATTGAAGCAAATCCTATGGTTACTTAATTTTCCTTTTAAAAATTCTTAACAGTTTGGAACTGAATTTGTAGAAGCATTATTAAATAAACTCTGGCTGTGGCATGTTTGCTTTAGGAGCTTGTTTAGCAAAGCACTTTAGTAAATACATAATGTGAAGCCCATGAATGATATTATATGTGTGCAATGGATAGAGCACACAAGTGAGTGCTCAGTGTCCAAGCTATGAGGAGCCCTTGAACTGGAACTGTTCACACAATTAAAGTTAAACATTTGCTGAAAAGACATTGGATTATTCAGCTATTTAAAGTAAAGCATGTGCTTAAGTACTTTGCTGAATCAGAGCCTATAAAAAGAAGTGTTCACAAAAACATGTGAATGCTGAAAATGGAAACTAATGTCTAGTTAGCTGATATTGTGTGGCTACACAAGTGAGCTAAAGCTGGGTGCGAGACCACTCTTGGCTGGGTTAGCTCTGTGCATCTCACATCCAAGCTGTGAGCTTTACTCAGGAGTGTTTGTGCTGGCTGCCTGGGGTGAGTAAAACTGAGTCTATTCTAGGGCAATAAATCCACTGCTTAGTTTGCAAGTCATCATACCAGGAGCATTATGCTACATGATATGCGTGCTGTAAAATTCAAGGCTTCTCTGAACCACTTAATCGAGGCATAAAGTGGAGCTGTGAGGTAAACTCTGGAGGCTGAGTGTGAGTAAAGATCAATAAGATGTGTCTCAATAACTCTTAAATTAATAAACTTCTACTACTGATTTACTAGCTTCTTGGTGTTAGTGGAATTATAAGTGGTTACATCCAGAATTTACTTCAGAATAAGCCCTGCTTGCTTTTTTGCTGCTGTGAAAACCTGAAAAGACCAGTGAGACCAGAAGTAAAAGACAGCTAGTATCAGTCACTGATAGTTAAAAAGAGACATAAAAGTGTTGGTGCAAGCACTCTCACGAAGTTTAAGTATTTGCATGTGCTTCTGTCCCTTAGAAAATTATCTCCTCCCAAAGGTTGTGTTTCTGAGAGCAGGAGCTTGTACAGGACATCACAACTGAGGAAGAAACAGAGTGCTGTATGTGCTTTTAAAACAGTTGTTGAAAAAGACTTGGAAAAGATACAAATAAATCCTATTTTGCCAGAAAAAAAAACAACAAACACCACCTTTTTTAATGTTAGATAGTATGAAGTTTGTAGGTGTCATCTAGAGCGTAGGTGTCATCCCCATTCTGAGAGAAACAGCAATCCATGGGTTTTCATTTGCTTATAAAGACAGTGGAAGTGGCTCTGAGCCAAGCACTGAAAGGTGTTTGGCCTTGGGACACCGAGTGGATCCATGTGTATTAGCCCAGCTCCTGGTATTGATGGGTCTGGTTTCTTTTGTCATTTCCCCTGGATTAGATTCTCCTTTATATTTGTCAATAAAGTCAGGTACTCTGGAGTACTGCCAGGATCAGTTGCTCAAAGGTAGTGAGACCAACCAAAACAAATCAGGGGAGATTGAAAAAAGAAAATACCATTTACATTCTGGGTCCTGGACTTTTTTTTTTTTTTCTGTGTGTGTGTGTGTGTGTTCCCAGATTTTCCTCTGAAACCACAGAGCCTGGAAAGTTTCTAGTTTAAAATGCTGAACATAATTCATTCTCAAGAGACCAAGACTTCAGTCTCTCGAGTCCACCAACTATGGCCTTAATAAAGTCATTAAATTGCTTAAGACATGCTCTGTAATTGGGAAGGCTGTGTTTAATTATATATTTTGGTCCTTGTTCCCAAATACTGCTTCTGCTCTTGCCTTAAAATACTTTGAATACTGCTAACTTATTCCTATGTGTTTGTACTGGAAAGAAATTCCAGTCATGGATTGAAATCTATTTTGTATTTTACTTCGAGCAAAATAAAACCAGAAAGTCTGTCTGCTCCTCAAAAGGCTCCTCCTGAATTCAGTGTAAGGTCACAGATACCACAGGAATACAAACAAGTGCAGCAGAGCATTGCCCAGCATAGAAGGAATTGATCTTGTCTCCACAGTGAGCCAGCCAGCATCTGGGTTTTTGTAGATGGAACTAATAATAAGGGTTGACCTGAAAGAAAATGGTAACTTTTTTGAATATTTGTGTGTGGTACTGAGGCTGGATCTGTTGATCTGTTTTTCCTCCCTCCATTGCTTTTTGGATGCAAGTTCACTGCCAAATTCCAGCAGAGCTGAAAGAAGGAATCTAGGCTTTTAGAGGATATCTGTGATTTAGCAGAGACAGGATTCCTTTACACATCTCTGATCCAAGAAATATCCTCTAATTAAGGCAGTGGAGGGCTCTGTTTGGGTCTATTCAGTGTTCTCATTGAATCTCCAGCCTGGCTGACTTCTGTGAATGATAGTTCTGGGCAGTGTGTGACCTTCCCTCTGGAGAAAAGCTGTCCAGCACGACTGCCTTTACTGATGCAGTGTCTGGACTGAGAAGTCTGCATCTCCATCAAGGGAAGATGCTGTGTCCTGGACATCACCTGCAGCCTGCCACTGGAAGGCAAATAAGGACCAGGCTGGACACCTGGTGAGCTGCTGTAAGAAGTAAACTGCAGATTGAAACTAGGAAAGCAATTAAACATGGGAACAACCTTTAAAAAACAAAACTAAAAAGCCACACGCAATGACTACTCAAGATTTCAGTGCTTCACTACTTGATACCTTTCTGAACAAGGTGAAAACTGTTTTTAAGGCTCTGTGAGGTGACTTTATGAAGTGTAGTGACTCATGCCTGTCATGTCAATATGTGTTATCCAACTGTTTCTTCTGGCATAAAAACCTGTTAGTTTTTACTGATACTGTAAGAGTGGAAAACCAAACAAAATCTGAGATTCCTTCCCCTGGAACAGAGCAAGCTTCAGCAGTCTTTTGGAAATATAACAAGAGTTTCCTTGATTAAGTGAACTGTTTACAGACTTGGGTAACTATCAAGGGTGCCAGAGGTTAAGTGAGATAATTTATTTTTGATGAAAATCAGAAAAAACAAAGTCTGGTTTCTATTCTGTGCATTAATATGCCAGTTAAGCAACTGGAAATACTGTTCAAGGAACATCTAGTTTGTAAATGAATAAGGATTTCAGGTCTGGAGTAGAGAATCTGTACAAACTGCAGCAAAGGCTGCTCTGTTGGAGTGTGTGGTTTTGCATAACAGGTGAACTGAAAATGATGGGTATGACAGGAGCTATATTTAAATGAGCCGACTTGAAAGCAGTGCAAGAATAGAGGAAAATGATATACACAAATCACAGTGAATTCTGTCCTCCGCAGATCTATTTCTTTTGTCCCAAGCAAAAATTGCTGTGATGGAACATGAAGAACTAACTTTTGTGACTGAATGAGTTGAAACAACAGTCTGAGTTTGGCAAAGGTACATGCCTTGTGGCATGTGAAGGGGAAAGAAACAAATGTCTTCTGCAAAAAACTGAGGAAAAGAGCAGTTTCATTTTCCAGGAGTTCAGAGGGTTTTTTGAGATTTTTTTCTTTATGTAGAAGGAATCACAATTTCCAGTGTTTTAGTTCTGTACAGTCATTGAATTTCTGAAAGGTCAAAGTTGGAATGAAAAATACTGTGAATGGGTCTTAATACAACCAAGTTTCTGGGGTTTTTTCCAAGTGTTTTTGTGTATATTTTGGAGTTTCAGCTACTATTGGCTTAAAGGACCAGGAGAGAGAGAACAAGTGATGTTGTTTTGTACAGCACTGGCTGGACTGCAGCAGCATGGTGTGAGGATCTTGTGCTTCCCAGCCTCTGGTACTAGAAAAATGTTGTGGTGATTAAAATTGTAGTTTAGGGTATGTTCAATCAGAGGAGAGCCCCACAAGGCTGTGGTGTTTTTGTATTCTCAGGGGAAATTCCTGGTGTTTTCCAACTCAGTGCCAGTCTTGTCACACCAGTGACACCAGCCCAGCACCCCCTCACTGCTTCCATCCTAAGCCACCATCTCTTGGTACCTTAACCTTAAATGCATCAGGAACTTTACTCCAGTTCTACTTCTTGACATTACTGAGATGACTTAAATATTTCAAGTCATGTTCTTTGGTGGACTCATTAGGTGGGGCATACAGTAGATTAAATTTTTTTATTTAGGGATTTTTCACTGCCATTTCTCTAGGCTGAAATGCACTCGTGCTTTAAATAGCAATTTACCTTTTTTTTAAATTTGCTGTAAAAGTCGCAATGTGCTGGTTTTCCCTTCTTCCAGACACCTGTAATCTCAGCTATGCTGCATTGAATTGAATCTCCTTTTTGCATTGTTTGGGTTTTTTCCTCCTTTTTTTTTTTTATACCATGTGAATCCTGTGTCTTTCCTTGTTACATCAGGCTTCCACAAGGGACAGCCAGGTTGATCTCCAAGCTCGTCCTTTCGGTGAGCATCTACTGCTTACCAGGTTTGCCCCCTAAAGAAATTTCTTAGGTGTTGAGCAAAAAATGATAAAGATGATGGCTTTTTCTGTTGCCTCACAAGAAGCTCCTGCTGGGATGGGCAGTGTGCTGTCTGTTAGCATTGTATCAGAAAGAGCTGCATTTTTCCTAAGTAGAGCTTTGTTATGAAGTTCATTTGACTGAAAATATTTTGCATGCTTAACTACCTGCTGGTGAATTTTTCTATGCCAAGTAATGTGTCAGGAGCTAGCAGAGCATAGTAAGTTAATTACTTGTGTGCATACTGTGAAGGAAAAGCAAACAGCAAGGCACCGGTGATACGAAGAATGAGACTTCATTTCAGTCACCAGAGATTGTGTTGTTAATGAATCCACTCAATCAGCGGGGAATTGGTAATGTAGATAAGCCCAGGTATGGCTGTGTACTGATAGGAAGATTAGTCCCTCAACCAAAACATTGTTTTTAGTGAGAGTTTGCTAATATTGACTAGTTTTTCAAAAGCACCGGTGAGATAAAGTAACAGCCTGAATAATTATGGCTGTCTCGAAAAGACATGATGACGCTGATGATCTTCTAATGTGCTCTGCAGACACCTTATAAATCTTGTATCTTACAGATTTCACAGTCAAGTGACACACTCCAGATTCCATTTTATGCTATGTGTCACCACGGGCTGCCCCAGCACTGCTGTGACCACAGAGCACGGGGAGACGTGTTCAGGGGTGTGGGAACACCTGCCTTGCTGCCAAGGCAATCCTTGGTGGCAGCAAGTGAAGATGCTCCCATGGGAGGCACAGGAGCTGTGGGAGCTGCAGGCAGTGATGTGCAGGAACAGGTGATGCCCTTACATTGCCCTCAGGAGAGTTTGTCCTGGGAACAGCTGCATCCCAAAGCCTGCAAGCTGCACTCTGGGGTGACTGTCCCTAAATGAGCATAAATGGTGCTGGAGGGAAGAAATTTTATCCCAGCTAGGCTGTCTTTTGGGGTCTTTTATTTAACTTGGTGTTTGAATGTGCACCACAGGTACTGTGGGAGAATCTCCTGCTCACCCTGACTCCATCCATCAGAGCAGTTCTTGGCTGCCAGCTCTCTGCAGCAGCTGGTTTTCCCCCAAAGTGGCTGCTCAGGTGTTTGTGTGCATTTCCCTGCCAAAGGGTAGTGCTGGCAGAAGGGAAGGGTCTGGGGCAGGAGAGGGGCTGCTGCCAGTGCCCTCCTCCAGCACTGATAGATTACTACCTAAAACTTGTCTGGAGAGAAGGGGTACAAGTGAATAAGATCCACATTAGGAACATTAGATCCCTAATATATATTATATTTTCTAGTTTTTTATGGTTCATGACTTTGATTTGTTGGGTTTTCTGGCTTTGTTTGGTTTTTGGGGTTTTTTTGTTTCGGTTTTTTTTTTTGGTGGATTTGTTTATTCATTTTTTCCTGCCTCTGGATTTTCCTGTTGGAAAGCTAAAGCTGGTTTGCAACAGTTTAAGCCATGTAGTGTAACATACTGGAAATGACAGATAGAGAATAAAAATGAGACAACTGCTTGTAAATGTTCTCTGTCAGCCACAGAAGCAGTGCCTTCTGATGCAGTACCTCAGGCTGGACACTATGGCTGCTTATTGTCTTCCTATTCATTCCTCTTAAATTAATGGTAGAAACATAGACTGAATGTTAATAGAAGTTGAGGGCAGGGTTCATGATGTGTCATTAAGTAAAAGCTAGCAATCTCCCATCAGCTCTCCTGGGAGCTGTTTTACTGGTGAATATTAGTGAAAGGGACAGCTGGATTGAGAAGGCTGTTGGAACAGAGATGCCATTAAGAACTTGGTTGAGCAAAAGTTGATTTTCACCTAAAAAGGCAATATCGTGGCAAAGCCAGTATTTGTTGAGATTTGATGAGTGATTTTGGGTACTGTAGGATTTTCTGTGATGTGATTAAACTATGAGGTCCTAATCTGGTGGCTGTCTCTGGTCAGGTTAGGATCAACAAGGGGTTTTGAAACGCTGAGGGTGACATATTTCAACAACAGATAATTGTATCTTCCTGGCTTTATTTTCTAAATCCACGCTCTGCTTAGGACACTTATGTTTTTTCTAAATCTCAGCCAAAGCAACAAATAAAAATCATTTTTGTAGTAGATTTCCTTTGAAATGATGAGTACTTTCAGCAGTGCCTCTGGATAGGCTTTATTGATATCAGCCCTCCCTCCCTTTATTCCCTTTCTATATTGCTCTGTGCTCTCTGTGGGTCTTTTATTAACTTGCATCCTGCAAAAATTCAATAAAAATATACAGCTTTTTCCTGTCTTTCCTCCTCTTTTTTTTTTTTTTTTCATGCTGGCTTTCAGAGACAGAGCTCTGGGGAGGGCTTCTTTGGTTAGTTACAAGGAACAGATGGGAATTAAGAAAAGGTACTTTCTGTTCCTGTACCCACCCAAATTGGAGGTAATTAAGTTACAGTGATGCATCATTTACGTTAGCAGTTTCTTTGGTGAGATCAAGCCTATTAAGGGTACATGTGAGAAGTAAAAGGACTCAAGTCTGTGGTGCTTTGAGAAGTAACTGGAACTGGGTTTTTTCTAAATGTGTTTGCAGGTACCCTGGCACCGAGATCTGTAGTGGGACAGTTGAGTCTTGCACAACTTTTTATCTCCACAGCTCTCTTCAGGTTCTGAGCAATCCTTGCATCTGCTCTGATGAGACAGGTGAACTTCTCCCTTTGTAGAGGAGGGGGGATATGAAATGTGAAATGGAGCGTGTAGCTCCTGGTGGTAGGAAGGAGACAGAGAAGCAAGATGGGAATTTTAGATTTCCTGACGTAAATGTCGTGGCTTATTACTGTCACTGTCATTCAGTGTTGATGTCTGAGCCCCTGGGCAGGTTCAGCAGCATGGGAGTATTGATGCTTCAGCAGGGTCCCAGTCAAGCCCTCAAACAACCCATGATCTCTGGTTCAAAAACCACAAATGGCTTCCTGAGCCCATCATGTCTGTTCTTGCACATTTTCTTCTTGCCTCACTACTCCTGCAGCCTGAGGTCCGTCTCCCACAGTTTCAGCTCAGCAAATGCTCCCAGGCTGCTCCCCAGTTTCAACTCCTGATCCTCTGGGGACTTCCACCTGCAGTGCAGTGGTAACATCACAGGCACAGAGTGGCGAGCTGGCTGCTTGTCTTCTGGCTTTTGCCTTCTCTGGGTGTTGGCAGTGGCGGCTGTAATTAGCACTGAGCCAAATTCAGGTCCTCTTGCTTCCTTTTCTTTCAACAAAGTCTGGCTGAAGCCCCTGAAGCCTCCTCTGCATTCAACAACTCTTGGGTGGGAAAGTTTCTTGCTGAGTTTCTTCCTCTTGTTTGCTCAGATTTATTTTCTCAGAGCTTTGTTCACGCTGTGCTTTCTCCTTGGAGTAGTGCAGATGGAGCCGTGGTTTACATCAACATTATATGAGCTTATGCTTTCTCAAATGTTTAATTCTGTGAAACACCAGACCAGTTTCTTCTTTTATCTTTGCTCCCTGGAAGAAATGACGTTTCTCATGGGAAGGTTGATCACCTTTCTGGTGTGTTAGTGCCAGCTCTGGAAGATGGCCTTGGAGAAGAAAGCATGAAGCAAGGTGTTACAGACAAGGGGAGGTTAGCCCAGAGGGATGCATCTGTTCAAGCTTGAGATGTTTTATATTCTGTTTGTCTTAGGTTGTTCAGTTTAAGCTTTTTGAGGCAGCAGCTGTTTGCTAGTGAGGTTTGGAAGAATGGAGCCCCTCTTCCTTCTGCTGCATTGGGGCACTGCAGCAATGTACATCTTCCTCCTGTCAAGGTCCATCATTATACAGCTACTGCCCTGTAAATGAAAAAAAAAGGACAGTTGAAAAGGGAGACCCTTCTCCAGAGAACCTTGGCCTGGATGTGACCTGTCCAATGCACCCATTACTGAAACCTTGTCTTCCTCCCAACAACACAAAGTGCTCTCACTGAGCTACTGCATTGATTCATAATGCATCTTCATTCTGTAATCTCCATTAGGATTTATACTTCTTAAAATTATATTCAGGAAAAAATCTATTTTTATGTCTGTCCCTAGTCTTCTTAGAGCTTTACTGAACTAGTTTAGGAATAGAAGAAAGTTAATTTACGATGCCTTCATATAAATTAATCTTCTGTTTTTTCCTTATATTGTAAGTTATCACCTCGTTCATTATATGCAGCTCAGGGTGAGCAGTTTTTAAAAGGCCTCTGACAGTTATGAAATGAATGGTGTGAGATGTCAAATACATTTATTAAAAATGTAGAAAATTATAAAAAACAGAGGATGTAGATATACATTGTCTCAGTCACTTGCCACCAGCAGGCACTTTCAATACCACAATTTATCCTCCCACTCACTGAGTTCTGCATAATAATTTCATGGATATTGTTGTGCTCTGTGCTCAATATAAATAATTTTGAAATATTAGTTGTAAAATTCAACAGGTCATTGGGGAAGTCTGTCTAGAGTTTATTGTGTGAGACACCCCTGAAAAAGCCCCAAACAATTTTGCCAGCACAGCTAAACTTAGTACCATTTTCACTTTTGTGTGGTGGTAAATTATTCAGCTCACAAATGCTAAAACTTGAAATGTTTATGGAGAAGACTTGTTTTAGTAATTACACTTACTCCACTTTCTTGTGATCTTCCTGCAGTGTTAGTCCTAAGGTCCTGGTGTTTCCTAATGCTGGATATTTATCATATATTTGTGCCACTGGCAGGTTGATAGGTACAGTGGGAGCTTCATACAAGATTCAGGGCAGCTTCATACTTCTTTGAGGAACAAAATTTGGATGCAGAAAGTCTGTATATGGGGGGGGGGGTGGAATATATAATAAAAAAATCACATTTGTGACTGCGTAATAGAGAAGAGTTCACTAAGGAATACAAAGGTAATTGAAGGTTAGGAAGTTTATTTAAAAATCCAGCAACAACTCTAGCATCTGTGGATATGAAAATTTAAGGAGAACATGCACGTCATTCTGTCTTTCAGTTTAAAAACTGCAGACATTATAGGATAGTTTATATTTAGGAGCGTGATTTAAAGCCTTCCTTTGCATCTGCCACATTTTGGCAGTGTGACAGTATCACTGACATGATCAGTTTTAGAGATCAGCTTCCCTTCCACAGCCCCATGGCTGGGCAGTGCTGTGGTGGCATCAGTGCTTCTGTGCTGCTGCTGGCTCAAAGATTATCTAAATCCAACCCCTTTTTGTTCCATCCTGTATTCTGTGTTTGTTCCAATAGGTACTGGTTAAGATAGGCCCTACTGGAGATTGTTCTTGGGGACAGTTTAATTCAGATTTTTTCTCAGAAAACTGTCCCTGGTTGCTAACACCTCTCCCATGCCTTGCACACCTTCCCTGTACTGAGCTTGCAGATTGCTTAGACCTGTTTGTGTCTCAGCAAGCTCTTCGGGATCTTGCTCTTGGTATTTGGTCTCATTTTTCAAGCAGTAATTGGAATTTTCTGCAAGCACGACTGTCTCATGTTAAACAGAGTGATGACAGAGAATAATAAAATGAAAAGCCCTTTTCCCCCAGGGCAGGAAATCTTTGTTCAAAGCAGCACTGTGAACTCTTAACTACAGGCTCTCCTTCTCCATCCCTTTGATTTTGGTATGCCATCACTTTAGAGCAAGACAGTATAATTTCAGCAACTTTTTCCCCTAATATAATGATTTAACTACCTCTGGTTGCTTTCTTTGCAATGGGAAGACCTCTGAAAGATGCTACTGATTTTTATCAAGGCTTTCAGGGATTTTTGTACCTTTACCTCTGCAGCCTCATGCTAAATCAATCAGCAAGAGATATGTCATTCAAATCACTCTTTTCGGCCTTGTATCTAAATGCAGTCTTTAGGCTTCATCCTACAGTTTCCACTTCATTTCTGTTTCCCAGGAGGGACTGGAGGTGAGGGGAGAGGGTAAAGGGAGGCTATTTTTTTAGCTAGTCCGGATCTGCAATATGTGCCTTGCCTCCTGTCACTATTTATGTGGCTTAAGCACCTTCTCCAGTGCCTTCCTGGCTTTACTGATATGGCTCCTTTTAAATGGCAAACAGTGATGATGAGATCTCCTGGCATCAAGTAACAGCTTCAGGTTTTTTGGTCCCAGATAACAGAGAAGAGCCCCAGGACTGAGATTTCTGAAGGATCTTAAAATGCTTCACTTCTGTAGTGAATTTCACTGATATTTGTTTGTTTAAAACAATTTTTTTTCTGTTTGAAAATCCAGCCTGCTATTGAAGTTCATTACTTTGTAGCTGAGCAAGGGCACCTCTTCCTTGTTCTTTCTCTGTGTGGAAGAAAGGAACTGAGTTTGTTTATTGGTGGTGACATTTCAGTGTTCCTTGAGATTTGCCTCGTGATGGAGCAGTTCAAGTAGGACAGAGATTCAGGTCTGTAGTGTTGCTCAGCTGAATGCTGGAATGGTTGGGCAGGTCACAGCTGCCAGTCCATGAAAAGGGAAGCATCTCCATTTATCCAGAACCTGTAAAACTTACAGAGGTTCTTACCTGCTGTGGTCCTTGGAGTCTGTAGGCTGCCCCACCACAGCTGTGCAAGCAGAGCCTGGGACCTCTGTTTTTATTTGAAGAGGAAATACTGATTCATTCCATCAGTCCCTAATAATTGGTTGGATTTTGCCCTAAGAGAAACATGGAATTTTCTTCCATATGAAGATGATGGGATAGGATGTCTCCATGAAATGACCAAGCTAATTGCAGAAATGAGGGGATTTGATTGCTTTGCAATTATTATTAGCATTTTCATTCAAAAATGAAAAGTAGAGGCGTTGAGTACAGACAAAGATTTGTCTGAGGTACTTCTGCTAAAAAAAAAGAACCAAGAAGAAGAAATAATAAAAAACCTCCAAAATTAAAACCCCTAAACTAGTTCTTTTCCATGTCAGGCCTGAGATTTAAAATCACATTTTTGTAAAAATGTTTAGAAAACAATGAAATAAAAAAGTTGATATTTTTACCTCTTTACGAATGAATGATGAAAATCATATTACTCAAAAATTTCTAATTTCTGTTAGTCTATATCTGTGTAAAGGTATATGTGTTGCACACCAGTTTATATCAGAGCAGCTGATCCATTAATTAAAAAGTTATGTAAAATCAAGGGAATGCCAATTTTTTAATAACAGATGTTTTAAAGAAAACCTGTGGGAGAAAAACAAATATATTTGATTTTTTTTTAAGTGGACATTTTTATACAAGCTTTAATTAGATTTTGGCAGAATACATTACTTTAATGGTTTTTCATTAATGAAGACTGCTCATTGCTTTCTAAAGTAAAAAGAAGAAAAAAAGTAATCTTGGATTATATTTAAGGAGCAGACAGTGTATTAAAAAACTATTAAAGTTACTGCAGTCATTGACAGAATGATTTTGCATGAGAAAAGAATCTAGGAAGTGTCAGGTAATTTCAGATGAGGTTGGGTGATAACATCTCTGGCCTGAAGTGTGGCTTGAAATGTGTGTGAGACCCCAAGTGTTGCTGAGCTCCCTGACCCCAGCTCTCCTTCCAGCCCTGGGAGCTCTTCTGTCCCTGATTTTGGCAGAGGAAAGTCCAAGGCCACAGAGAGCTGGCTGCCACCCCAGCACACCCTGCTCCTGCATTGGTGCACCCAGCCCTCCTGCCCCAGTGTGAGCCTTCAGCTGCTGGACACAGGCTCCTGCTTTCCTGGAGACAGGACTCCAGCTCCTGAAGATACCAAACATTATCAGTTAGCATTCTTTGTGTGCTGCCTCTGCATTAAATATTCCAGCTCTAGGATGGGGCTGTCTGATGTTTACCTTTTCCTGCAGGTTGTCCCACCATCTCAGTGGAAATGTGTATTATTTATTAACACAGGTGTGGGCTCTTAACTTGGTTTCTGAAAACCGAATTATCTATCAGCCTTAAAAGGCCGACTCAAATTCATTTGAAATTTTATTTGATTTAAGTCACCGTGCTTACTGTTGGAAAAATGAAATACAAATAGCCATAAGTTCCTGTTTCAGATGGGTAAATGTCAGACACAGAATTACAGGATTTCTTTTTTTAACTAGGTTTAAGTGAAACAGAGTCTTTATTTAGTGTCATGTTTTTATTTAAAAGCATTTATTTAAAGTTCTAAAAAACAAAGAATTCAATAAAGCAAGACAGGTGTAACTGCAAATGATTAATGATATAATTCTCAGTACTTTATAAAGTGTCTGACGCTGAAGAGATTTATACAGTGCAGAATGGCAATTGTGCTTTGATGGAAGGAATAGGTAATCAATATCTGCAAGCTTGGAAAAAGTGTTCTATTTCCTCCTCTAATGATATAGGGCTTTTTTTGCAAAGCAAGGATGTCTGGAGCATGAGACACTTGGAAGAAGAATTAATTTGAAATCTGTAGTGGAAGATCAGTTTTAATTGAAACTGCACTTGAATGTCCATGGAAAAAACCAGGCAGTTGGGCCTGAACCCTTCTGATGGCCACCTGGGAATTTGTGAATCCCACTGCACCATTCTTGATTACATTTTATAGGTTGTTGAGCGCTTTTTTTTTTTTTTTTTTTTTTTTTTTTCTGGGTAGGGGCTATAATTTATTTAGTTTGGTTTCAAACTCAGAGATTTTCCTCTCCCCTCCCTGGCCTGCATTCCCTGTTCTGTGGTCACTGTTAAAGCTGGGGCAGCCCCTGTTCTGCATTGCTGGGATGGAGATGTCGGGGTCACAGCCTCTGTATCTGTCTCAAGCTGCAGCCAAAATGGTGCAGGTCACACTGCATGTAGTCATTTACATATCAAAAACTTGTGAAAGAAATTAATGGCAAGCCTAGCCATTTATAAAATCCTGGGCTGATTTCAACTAGCAGGTCTTGGACCTCTAAATCGGAGCTTAGCCTTATGACTGTAATTTGTGATGTCAGGACTTGGAGTCACAGCACCAGCACTAAGTTGAGATTTTGAATTGCTGAGAGGGTTTTATTGCATTAGATTTTTTTATTTTTCTTTAATAATTCAGCACGAGTATGGAAACATTTTATGCATGGAAACTTACACTGCCATGAAGAAAGCAGATATTGCTAGGCTTTATTCTGTTACATTATGGGTTTACAAGTAAGTGAAGCTACTGTGTTTATCAAAATAGATTTATTGCTATTAAACTAATTCAAGCAAGTTAAATTAATTTAAGAAAAAAAAAATCAGACTTGTTTTTTAAAATTAACAAAGCCTTCAAAAGTCCATGAAACATTACATTTCAGCAAGAGTCAGTTTAGGTACCTAAGTCACTTGAGGTTTTAATTCAACATGGTGGTTTGTTTGTTTACCCTTATGGCTTATTTTATCCATTTTGACAAGGCACTTTTCACTGCAAATAGGTTGAGAGCTGGCTATACTTAAAAATAAACAAACAAATAAATAAATAAATGTGACAAGATGCATGAAAGAAACCCTACAGTCCCTGTTAAAATAAATCTGCCTACTTAAAAAAAGGGAAAACTTCCTCATTGACACCAGAATACTTAAAAAAGAAAAATTGGAATGCACAGCTGCTTTTGAATGCACAGCTGAAACCACTGTGATAGCCTCTGTGGGCAGAGTGCTTTTTGAAAAGCTCACCCCTTGTTTATAATAAAGCCAAAAAACGAGAGCTGGCGGGTTTGATTATGTGTAGTGCTAAATATTTAAAGCAAATTCCCAAATTTCATGGGGTAGATGCAAGGTTATATGTAAAGTAAATCTGAATTTCCAATTAACTCGCTACAAACCCGATTTGGGGGAAAAATAGCTGTGTTTGAGTGGAAGACATTTGGTTTGCCCCATGAAGGTGTTTTAATAATTCTCTTCTCCTTGGTTGTGAAATAACTGAAAGCAGCTCTTGCTGACAATTCAAGTTGAACCCCAAGAGAAACAAAACTGATTTTTAACTGGGAAGATGAGGTAAATGATTTTTAAATGATATTGCAATTTTGCCTCATTGTACTTGAAAATAAAATTTTCTTTTTGTCGTTTGGGTACCAGAGAGCATTTGTGTGTGGTGAGTATAGCAAAATCTTGCTATTGATTAAATGTCCTGCATCAGCTCACAAGAAGAGAGCATGAATGCACTTCCCAACCAGATAGATTAAAACCCAGAGGCCAAAGAAACTGGCCTTCCCAACTGCTGGGTTTGGATGGCACTAATTGAATATACATATGTTTCTGAGATGCAAGGGTAATAAATGCACATTGGTGCATCATTTCCTGCTGGCCCCCTCCAAAGCAGAGCTGCTGACCGTGTAGTTCAGAGGTGTGACACAGGTGTGACATCAGGACTCTCAGGAGAGCAGACTTCAGCCTTGGCTTGAAACTTGGTTTAGGTAGTTGAGCTTAGGCAAATTGCTTCCCTCCTCAGCCATCAATTCCCCTGGCTTTACATGAGAATAATGTAGCTGATTCCTGCTGGAAAGCACTTCAAGCACTGTGAGCAACAAGTGCCTTACAAGAAATCTATGCTGTTATTTCAGGAGCTTAAACCATTGTTTACACTCATAGGAAGATAAGTTCTCAGTCTCTGTTAATACAGCTTAAGGGCTGGAGAAGGAGGTAATAAGAATTTTTTTTAATTCATTTTAGATCCTCCTAAGTGTGGTGCTGAGGGTCCCTGGTGTTCTAGTACATCTGGTATGTTGTGTGGATGACAAGGTCCTTGCCTCAGACCTTTTATTTTCCTGTATTATTTTAATTGTTCATCAGAACCAGAAAACTCACGTAAGAATAGCAACAACAGAAATTTACTGTGTATTCCTGACAGGTCATTGTCCTGTTTGCTTCTTCCAGAGTAAAATCTTTTTTTCCATTGTTGTTTTCTTCAAATATACTAACATACATTTAGTTTAATTCTTTACTTTAATCTTTTCTGGCTTCAAAACCTCCAAAAGAAATGAGGTCATTAATAAAGATCATATTATCTAAGCGTAGTATTGCAAGAACACAAGTTAATGTGTTTCTGTTACATTATTTGTCCATAATGAAAGGATAAACCATACAGTAATATATTAAGGCTGGAGCTTTAGGGAAGTTCCTGGAGCAATATGGTAATTGATAACATATGCACGAGAGGAGCTTGGAAACAGCAGAAAGTTTTATAGAATAGTTGTTTTTAAAAAAGGCCATTGTTCATTACTGCTAGAGGCAAAGTTGGAACACGGCACAAAGCCAAAGGATTTCAGTCTCCTCATAAGTTTACAAGTCTTAACCTCTTTCAAACGTGGGAATTGTAACTGCGGTGGAGTTACCTGGGGAGCTTAAGTGCTTCATCCTCACACTGAGAGTTATCCAGCACTGTTGAGCCACTGGGATGTTGACATTGGTGTTTTTTAACAGGTACCTATGGTCCCGAGCACTGGGTGACATCCAGTGAGAAGTGTGGGGGGTCCCACCAGTCTCCCATAGACATCACAGACCACCTGGCCCACGTCGGAGATGAGTATCAAGAGCTGCAGCTGGATGGTTTTGACAATGAATCTTCAAACAAGACTTGGATGAAAAACACAGGAAAAACAGGTATGTTTTCTTCTGCTTGTCTCCACAGCCTGACTGCAGTCAATTAAAAATTCATGCCATGTTCCACCCTCCTCCTTTTTCATTGTTCTGTTGTTTGGGTTTTTTGTCTTTTTTTTTATGTAATTTTTCAGTAGAAGCCACCTACCTCTGCCTCTGCATTCTATGCAGAGCTAGTTCTGCAGATTGATTTTAAGAGTTTTATTTATAAGGGCTGCTTTTTTTGTGGCTTTTTTTTTGTTCTCAGTCTAAACTAATTCTCTTGGTAGTCAGTTACTCTTCAGAATAAAAGGCAGTGTAAGAGTTTCAAGGTGTAACCTTGAATTATCAGCTTTGGGAGGCTGTAACACCTAATCCAAAAGAATGCGGAGATGCAGGGCTCAGGGGGAAGGAGAGGGGAAGTCTTAGAAATTGGAAGATTTTAGAGAAGAAAGAGCAATAACTGCTAAGAGTAGTGGGGGCTTATTAATGTATTTCTGATATGATTATAGCACAGTGTTCTTCACTGAACTGAATCCTTTTCTGCTCTGTCTGTTCTGGCTTTTAAAGAAAAAAGAGCAGGCATGAGTACTGCTTATTTTTACCAAAACAGTTCAACGAAAGGTCAAGGTTGATTTATATGCAAAGCCGCATGCATTTGATTACTCTTTAATTCTAAAAACGTAAAAAGCAGAAATTATAAGGCCACCCTCTTCATTTGACAAGGTCAAGTATTTTTAGGGAATTGGATTAAACCACTAATTAATTCAATTTTATTTATTGGAAGTATATTTTTATCTTTATTAACATCTGACACGCATCTCCTTAGTGCTCTCTGTACCGTGTCCCCTGTCACGGGTCGGCTAGCCTGACCCAGGGCATGTACCTGCTCTGGAGCTGGTGGCTCAGCTGTACACACAGCGTGACCTCAGATACACCCATCAACTCCAGGGCACTTGGCATCTGAGCCATGGCCTGGAGCCCAGCAAGCGCCTCAGATGCAGCTCCAGCAGTTCAGGATCTTAGCAGGAGTTATTGCCCCTCAGATGAAATGGAGTGGCAGACTGTGAGCCTGTTTTCTTTCACTGCAAAGCAAACCCCATTAACATAAACCACCACCAAGCATAGCTGGGGGTTTTCCTGCGTTACTTGGGGTTTTTTTCCCAGCTTCACTGAGAAGTACTCCTGTTTGCTTTGAAATCCTGACTTGGTTGCCCTTGGTAGCAGCATGAGGTTCAGGCAAGGTTGAATGCTATGGAAATTTGGTGCTTAATTAATCTACTCATGTTATGCACCCTGCCCTTTATGGTCAGAGAGGCTGTTTGTGGTAATCAGCAATAAATGTAATTAGAAAGACTGTGAAAAAGTGCTATATGAAATAGTGCTATTCTTCTAAGAAGGATCTTAATGCTGTCCTGTACATGTAGCAGTAACATTGCTGCCCATATAAGAGGAAACCATGTTAGAATCATAGAACCATTTTGGTTGGAAATAACCTTTAAGGACATTGATTCCAACCATTAACCCAGCACTGCCAAAGACACCACTATGTCCCCAGGTGCCACATCTACACATCTCTTAAATACCTCCAGGGATGGTGACTCCAGCACTTCCCTGGGCAGCCTCTTCCACTGCTTGGCAACCCTTTTGAAATTCTTTCTAATATTCAATCTAAACCTCCCCTGGCAGTAGTGGAGGCTATTTCTTCTTTCCTGTCACTTGTTACCTGGAAGAGGAGCCTGACCCCCACCTGGCTGCAGCCTCCTTTCAGCGAGTTGTAGAGAGGAAGAAGGTCCTCCCTGAGCCTCCTTTTGTCCAGGCTGAGCCCCCCAAGCTTCCTCAGTGGTTCCTCATCAAACCTGTGCTCCAGACCCATCCCCAGCTCCGTTGCCTTCTCTAGACACACTCCAGTCTCTAATGTCCTTCTCCTAGTGACAGGCCCAAACCTGAGTCCAGTGCCCAGTACAAGAGGACAGTCACTGCCCAGGTCCTGCTGGCCAAACCAGAACCTTGTTCTGTTGAACTGCAAAGTGTCAGCAGATTTTCTAGTCTTGGCGCAGTTGGCAAGGAAAGCTGAAGCTTCAGTCTTCTCTGCTGGGTGATTTTAGCACTGCTGCTATATTTGATTTCCTCACCCATTGGGGTATGGATTTTTGCTGACAAGTTATTGCTTCTCAGAGCAACAGTAACTGTCACTTTTCTCGGTAACTTACGGCCTTTTACTGGTAATGCGAAGACTCTTTTTGCCTCGCTGTCAGCCCTGATTTCTTCTGCTGAGCTCCTAACTCCTCCCTTGTTTTATCAAGTCCCATTCCTTTTCTTGATTTTCTGACCTTTTGAAGAAACTTGCCTGGCATTAATTTTGAAGGTGGTAAGTGGTAGAACAGCGAACCAAGTAGGATGTTTTGGCTTGTGGGTAGAAGATAGAGTCCGACTGTGCCATAAATCGCGATGCATTTTGGCAGCAGAGTCTTGGAGCAGATGGCCACACAAGACCTTCATATTGCAGACTGACAGAGACAGTAAACTAAATAACTGTTTAAGAAATGGTGATGGATGTAGAGGGCATTTCTCAGCAATTAATGACTGGTTTAAAGAGACAGGGGTCCCTGGGAAAGCTAAAGGCCCTTAACCTTAATGCTCATTAACTGGCAGGAAATATGTTGCTTGGGTTATTGTTATTGCTGTAGGACCTAGTAATTATTTTTACGATAGAACAATGAGTTATTTTTAGTGTCTGAAAGGTAATTCTGTTTAGATTTGTTCTGCTCTTTCTTGTTTGTGTCCCCCCTTTCTATCAGATAAAGGGCAGACAATGGACAGAAAACAGCGTTTCATTCAGAAAATGTCAATGGGTTTTTTAGGTCTCTGTCTTGACTAGAAGTGCTTTTGTGCACAATTACATTGGCAAAGGCACTAATGTGGGTTCAATTTCATCACTAGAGTAGCTGGCCATAGAATTGAGTGCTAGAGCTTGGAGGATATATACATTTCATAGTTGTATTTGCATTAATTCTGTTCATACCAAAGATTTCTAAAATCAGGAGAATTCTGCTTAGAGAAACTTACTAAAATTTCTACCAGAAATGTGTTTTCATTAAGTATCTTTCCTATGTGGTGTGCATCACTCTGGCTGGTCCTGATGATCACAGCCACTTGCTAGGGCAGGGGAAGAGTTGCTTTGAGTCCAGGTTTATTCCTGCTCTCACAGGGGTGGTGAGCATCCAACACCAGCCCTGGAACCTGAGAATGACATCACATAATTGTGGTCCTGATGGCTGCACACCACTTTCTTGGGGTTTGTAATCTCAATTATATAGTAAGTTAAATTAGTGAGCTCTGGGGGTTGATTCCTTGCACTCTACAGAAATGCTGGGATAAATGCAGTGGCTCCCAAAGCCCAGTATAGTGATGTTTGGTTATTTCAGTCCTGAATATATGGAGTCACAGAAAAAGGAGGGAAGCTCCTGGCAGTAAGGGGATGCTACTTAGCTGGGAAGATGATGGGAACATGTGTCATACAGCTCAGCAGTGTAAGAAATACTGTAAAATGAACAATTAAATGAACATTTCAGATTGTACATCCTCCTAATTATCCTTTTAATTATTCATCTAAAACAAGTAAAATGACCCCTGACAGAGCCATAAATTATTTGGGAACTATCAAATATTTATTAGATGCAACTGAATCTCCACAGAGGTTTTTAACAGATGCATGTGAATCTGCTTTGCTGTATTCCTCGTCTCCTACAATTTCATCTATGGAATTTGTAACTAATTGAATGAGATTTTCCCCCATTTAAAGTACTGGTGAGCTCATTGAGAATTTTTTAAGGGAGGTAGAAAGCAGTGGTGCTTTGAGTCACTTGTGTTGCATGGATTTGGTGTAAGCAGGCAGTGACTACCAGCAGAATCCTGGCTGACACAGGCAATATCCTATAGCCACCCATCCTCCTGCACAAAGCACTTGGATGAAAAGGGAGTGCCTAAAGAAGCAGAAATCATGGGAAAAAACAGCCCCATGATTTTGCTGGCGCAGTTTAGAAACATCTGAACATCTCATGCAATTTAACATTTAGATGGTTTTGACACAAACCATTTAAAGTTGAGCTGTGTGGAAAAAATTGCACCTGAGATGATGCTGCTGTAGCTCACTGTCAGGGGAGGGCACAAAGCCTGGCCTGCACAAAGTGCAGAGCCTGCACTGAGTCAACAACAGAGAAATAACTTCTATTTCACAAGTAGCTTTTTTGGGGTTTTTTTTGCAGCATAAATCAGAATAAAATCCTCCTTCTTACATAATAAAATTGGATTTATATTAACGTTCCTGTTGAGATGACACAGTTGGCTTAAGAACACAGAGAAATCCTTGTGGTTTTGCTATTTCCATTAAAAAAGAAAAAAACTCCAAAACCAAGCCCACAACCTAAATCACAGGATTCTAAGCACAGCAAGAACTGGTCTGCAATGACATTTAATGAAAAAAAATTCAAATTTAAGTTCTGTTTTTAAGCAACGGTTTCATGAGGGATGAGAAGAAATAATTTTGTGGGGAGTAATTTTTAGGAATGGTGTGTATTAAGATCAGAAGATGCTGGAAAGGAAGAGTATGTTATAGTGAGAGTAGCAGAAAGGAATTTTTTGAAAGCTGGAATCAGTTCTTGGTTGGACAGGCCTCCCCTGTAACATGTACCAGCTTCCACCACACGATTCTGCCCTCTGTTTGGACCTACGGCTTTTATTGTTACATAAAATACAAAGGCTTTTGGAAGTGAAAAGAGAATACAAAGAAGATCTTTCTGACCCTCCTTGAATCATGTAATAACAATATCAGAGTTACTGCAATAAAACCCAGTTCTTATGGAGGATGTCTCATGAGTGGGTCTGGAAAACGTTACTGTGACTCTCCCCATTTTACACAGAGGAGGAGCAGGGAGGCTAAGGAAAGCACCCAGCATGTCCAGCAGTAGAGGTGGGACAGGGCACAGGGGTCCCCACCAACAAAAAAGAGGAAATCCAAGAAACAGGAGACCCATTATTTTCTTAACTTGTGATCTGCAGACCTTGAGGGGTTTATAAGGGCAGGGACCATGGTCAGCCATTACTCTCTGGAACCACATTAAACAGGTTTTGATGTAGTTTCCATTTAAATTTTAATCAAAGTCCAATAACGAGGGTAAAATGTCCTTGACAAATTTGGACTTTGGGATTTTCTGTAGTCTGTGTAACTTTATAATCACTTCCAGAATTAGCCAACATTACTTGCAGAACTGTTTTTTAACCAATCCCTGTAAAGACGAAAATGATGACCTGACATTTTACTTGCATTAGGAGAAGTATTCTGACATAATGAGCAAAAACTGTAACTGTTTCAGAAGAACTAAGGGCTTCTTTCTCGTTGTTCTGTGTGCAGTTGCTATCCTGTTGAAGGACGATTATTTTGTCAGTGGTGCTGGGTTACCGGGCAGATTCAAGGCAGAGAAAGTGGAATTTCACTGGGGTCAAAGCAACGGATCAGCTGGCTCTGAACACAGCATCAACGGCAAGAGGTTCCCTGTTGAGGTGAGTGGAAAGACATGTGCTCGTGTTCTCAGAGAAAACAAAATCAGAATGTATTGCTGTAGTCCCAGGCAACTGTGAAATAGGGCAATGTTTCTTTCAATGAACATATCACTTTGCGGGCCCTTCCGGCCCTCACAGCACTCTATCCATCATCTCTCATGTGCTTCTGCAATGTCAGCTCCAAGCTCTGCTTTGCTGGCCTTGCCAGCTCTCATGTCCCATGGGTTAAGTTGCAAACAGCCACTTTTCTCATTTCTCCCATAAGCTTTCCATGTGTGGGAGGATCTGCTTACAAATATCCGCCGAGTGACCTCGTTGTCCTCCAAACCTTTCCTTTCCCATGACGCTTACAAACAAATAGCGGCAGTTTGGGAGCCATGGTGCTGAGACCGCTGTCTGCCATCGGAATTGCTTGCTTGCACACACACGGCCTGACCTCTACCTGGATTCAGCTGCTATCCCTTGCCTAACTAACAGGACCTCTCCATAGATCCATGCAAACAGCTCTGCATTTGCTCTGCTTGTGCTGGAGCCAGCTGGGCCCGAGCCAGCCCCAGCCGACAGCGGCCCAGCTATCCCAGGAGTGAGGTACGGCCTGGGGCACAGCGCCCTGAGAACTCAGCCGTGTTCAGAGACAGAGCCAGGCCCCTGTGTGCAGCTGACTGCAGGGACATGGCTTCAGATGGCCCAGGAGGGACAGAGCCAGGCCCCTGTGTGCAGCTGACTGCAGGGACATGGCTTCAGATGGCCCAGGGCACAGACAGGGCCAGGCTCCTGTGTGCAGCTGACTGCAGGGATGTGCCTTCGGAGCTGGGTGCAGTTGTGTCTTGGCTTGTGACCGATAGCACCAGGTCGCTGTGTGTCACTGCAGTGTTTTCTGTGTCAACGGAGTTTGTTGACAGTTTTCACTCAATAATAAAGGTTCTGCATGGTGAGAAAAACAAGAGGTTATCTGGGATTACCTGTGCCTGTGGGTAAGCAGGTATGCAGTTCCCAAGTGTGGCATGTGCTTCCTGAGCAGGTTGCAGGGAGCTGCGCTTGCATTCCCAGAAAGTTCATGGGTGAGCAGAATTGCTGGTCTTGGGACTTGATTCATCCCTCAGCTTGCCATAATTCATCACGTGTGGCTTTAGCCAAGTCACATTTATCAGGAGGTGGGAAGAGGCTTCCAAAGCTCAAAGGAAGGTTGCGATAGACTCTGGTGCATTATCAAAACCTTCAATTTTCACTTTCCTGTTCAAACTGCCCCATCACACAAGAATTAGAAGCTGGTTTCTGTCTCCCAATTGTGTACCTGTGTGTTGGATTTTCTGAGAGGCAGAGATTTTATTTTTGCCTTCTTTTTAATGAGCTTTTCCATTATCATCTCCTTGATGTAGCTGTGATTTCTCACAAGGGGCCACCCCTGAGCAGATGGAGCAAAGGCTCAAACATTGTCGTGCTGCCCTGTATGTCTCAGTAGGCAATACTGGTATTTGTAAACCTCAGGAAGATGCACTCAGGAAATCTACAGAGCCAGTCAACTCCTCCTCTGAAATTTGAGACAGTGGAGGGGGTGAAAAGGCCTGGGCCTTCTTGTTTGTGTCATATATAGTATTTCTACTTCAGAAACCCTTTCTTATGATTCCAAAGCTATTTGATGGTGGCTTGATGAAGCTCTTGTACTTTGAAAATAAGCAAGTTCCTAAGAAATAATTTTCCTATGGTTTAATTATTTTTCATTTCAGTTGTTTAGAATATTAACTTGAAAATTGAGGGCCTACTTTCTTGACTGCCTTTAAGAATTTATGTTGCTTGTTTATGAATGCTAAACTAAATAAATTGCTGGATCAGATACGTTTAGTGATAATCCTAATCATTTCCAAGTGATTTGTGTTTGTTGCAATGACATGGACCTCTGGCCTCTGACCTTCCTTGGTATGATGACATTAGCAGAATTCCCACAGCCATTCCTTTACTGGGTTTTTTTGGTTTGTTGTTTGTTTTTTTTTTCATAAAGGAAGAACAGTTTTCAAATCAAGCCTTTCCCTATTGTGAGGCTATCTACCTCCTGCACAAGGGTTCTGACTTTCAATCATGTGCTGCAAAGGATTTCTTTGGGTAGATTTTGGAGGATCCAATAGGTCTAAGGTGATAAAATTGAGTCTTTATTGCTGATAGATGCAAAACCAGTCTAAATAGTTGGGATTAGACTTCTAAAAGAGTAACTGTACCTGTATTCTCAGTGGGGGTTTTTATTTGTAATGCTGATTGTAGTGCAGCTTGCAACTGTCTGATGCAACCCCAATTGCCTGATGCTGGGAGGTCTGTGCCAAAAACACTCTACTTCATTTGAGAAGTAGCATTTCTAGGGAGGCTCTAGAAAGGATAAACCACAATTCTATCCCACAGAAAGCACAGTCATTTTTGAGCCCATGGACACAGGAAAAGCTTACAGGAGTGTGTAGGTATTGGCACTCCAGGTCTGCAGCAGTTACGGTGGCAATGCAGCTGAAAGGAAATATTTTCAAAGTCTTTATTTTGCAACCAGATGTGGACTATGCAAAACCCATTAGTTCCAAAGCACATCCCAAGGGATCACAGATAGATCAGCTTCATCCATAGAATGTACGCATTAAGTTTAGAAGTTTTTTCCTCTGGGAAACAAAGTGCTTGCTTGTAGTCTTTTTTCTTGAAGAGGATACAGAAACTAATTAGAAATGTCAGATATAATACAGTGCATTATTGTTTGACCATGTTGGTTGGTTTTTATTATTACAACTAATGTGTCAGATGGTAAGGCTGTCTACGTTAATTGGTTTCCTTCATTGAAGCCCATCTGGATGATATTTTTTTATGATTTATATGTTAAATTAGTTAGTAAGATATATGAGAACATCCTTTTGTTTCCCGCTTTAAAGGCATGTTGGATCAAAGGCGTATTATCTTGCAATACTTTAATGTAGCATATTGTGACTTCTTTTTAAACTATGGCACATGTAATGGCATTCTTTCATGATGTGGTCTTGATTGCTTATTTATTGATTAGATTTTCCTTAGTGATACTTGATCTTTATGAAGCCATTACGAGTTTGGCTGTCTCTGAAGCAGCATTCATGAACAGAAATGTCCACGTGCTTCAAACTTCCACGTACATCCAGATTGATACCAGCCCTGGTCAGCATTCACTAGAAACTTCTTTTCCCCCTCTTCCTTGCCACTTTCCAAGCATTATCTGGGTGAGGCCAGGAAGTAGTGCTGTGATGCTGAAGATTAAAGTGATACCATTAGTGTATTGCTGTGTGAGTGGAGTGTGAATCATAATGAGGACATGGGCTCTGTGCCAGTTTAGAAAAAAGCTCTCTTTTTTTATTTTTTTTTTTAGAGATAAGAAAAGTTTTTAATGTTGCATTTTCTAAATTTTAATGAATTGCTGACTCCTTTGTATTTTGTTGTTGTTCTTCTCCACTATAATTCCTCCGGTTATTTTTTTTTCTTTCTGAAGCTGCAGCAATGTAAGTGGACATGCAAACTCTAGAAACCACTTAAGTGGAAAAGTGACAAAATTAAAATAAAGAAGATGAGCTTCCCTCAGGCCAGGAGAGAACCCTGGTTCCCCTCATTAGAGCCAGGAGGAGTAATTGCAGCACTTTAATCTCCCATGCCACTGAACTGGTTCCCAGCAGCAGGCAGGGCTCACTGTGCTGCCTGGCTGCTCCAAGGGAAGCCCAGTGCTTAATATTTCACAGCAAGTGAGGAGCTGACGTGGCAGTGCTCTGTGTGCTGCTGGAGTGAGGTACCACATCCAGCATAACTGTGGCGTTATTTTTTTAATTTTTTTTTTTTTAGCTGCCTCATAGCAATTTTTATGCAAAATGCTGCTTATTTCTGTGAAGAGCAGAAATCAGAAGAGTGATTTTAATCATGGCTGTGTTAATTTGATGTGAGCTTTGGCTGTTTATGAGCGTTCTCTTTAATGGTGCTAATTGTCAGTTATAATGTGAGCACCATTATACAGTACTATACAGTAATTTATTTGGTAAGTGAGAATCTTATTCCAAGGACCATACTACAAAATGCCATAGAGACCTCATCCTTTTACTCTTACATGAACAAACTTGCACTGTTTAGGCTAAATTGCTTCTGAAAGAGCAATGTGATTTCATACTGACAAGTACCAACATGCATGTTTTTGGAAATCTCAAGTTCTTTTCCATTAACAAAACAAAGCAAAACAAAACAACAAACAAAAAAAACCACCCCACCACCACCACCAAAAAAAAAAATACACCCTCACAAACCATCCCAGTAGAAAATGAAGAGCTGACACCCTCTTATGTCAATTAACAAGCTTTTACATTGTGTTTATGTATTCACTTTATTAAATTATTATTACAAAACTATCATTTGCATTAACAATTCTTGCTGCTCTTTAAGTGTGTTTCTTAGAAAACTTTCCAGGTTCTAATGGTGTCTTTGTTCTTTCTACTTCTTTGATTTTCTTCCTTTTCTCTTTGAATCTACATACTGACAGCTGTGTGGTCTAGATCTACAATTAGTTGCTTTGAGTGCTCAGATAACCTTGCCAAAGTTTATCACTGTATGCTGTTCTGTCTCTCATTATATTACTTAAATTCTGATGGTTTGTATTATCACAGGCAGATGACAATCAGTGTCATAAATGTAGGAGAAATGAGTGGTATTCAGTGCACAAAAGCCTTTACTACAGGGAATAAACTGAGACTAGGTACTCCATTTACTAGGGCTTTTTTTGTTTTATCCTGAATATTAAGACTTTCACCTGGAAATCACCTACAATATACATCCAACCTTCTGTCCACCTGTGAATAGCAGGGCATATTTACTTGGTAAAGTTATAAATTTCTGTTCTGTAATTTTGCTCTTGGTGCAGTTGTGAGTCTGTTTAGATTTGCACACACTTTATGACATTAAACGATGAACATCCCACAGCATGTTCTCTTGGTATACAGGAGAGAACTAACACCCTGTATTGCAGCTGGGTTTATTATTTCTGGCATCCAGCATATCTGGTAATTGTAATTTCACAAAGATCTCTGATGCTGATTTCAAGCACAAGTAAAGATTAATTGTGAAACAGGGAGCCAGTATTGTGTTTATTTCCTTATATTTTGTTTACTTGTTGCTCTTCAAATTTCCATACCTCCATCTGGCAGGATGTATCAAAGTAGAAGTCAAAAAATTATGGAGGGACCTAAAGAGGACCCTTGGGAATATATCACAGTGAGAGACCGTGACTGTCTGAAGTAATTTTAGTGTAATATTATCTCCAAGGACCAAATTCACACTTACAAAGGGATTCTTAGAGCTCCCAGTGACTTTGATGGGAGATGTGCTGGTGAAACTCTGAGTGAGGATTTGGCTCCATAGTCATGTTGTCTGTGCTGTAGAGTGTCCAGGGAATTTAGCATGCTCTGCTTGTTCCATCTTCATTTCTTACAGCACCTCTGACTTAATAATTCAGACAAGGAAATGGCTTGGGGATTTTCACATTTAATTTCTTTTTCTTCAAAATGACACTTAGCATGGGTTTTTTGGTTTTGTTTTGTTTTGTTTTCTTACAGTCCTCTCTCTCCTTTCCCCACAGCCTTCAAGGGTCCAGATAGCCATAAAATACTCTGAACATACAATATGCTAAAAAGCCACATCTGCATCTCTTATCTAAAAATAGCCACATCATTTAGTCTTATCTAAAAAGCCAAATCTACATCTCCATCTTATCTCCAGTAAAGTTAGATTTTATTCCTGGAATCTCCAGGCTCTACTCCTTTTTGCTCTTCACTGCTTTTAAATCTTGTTCAAGATTCTCATTGTCAGGAAAGCAGTGTGTCATCATTTTAAAAACATAAAATGGATGGATATATTGAACACATGGTTGAGTTTCCGTCTTGTTTCACTGTGAGTAGTGCAAATTAAACATCATCTTATCACTGTCTGGTTTACTTTTTCATTTTCCTTAGTGTAGCTGGTACACTGCCTCCTCTCAGTTGTCTTTAGTGTCTCCCATATACTGACAGGATAGTCAGTTGAGACTTTAATTAATGACTTTATTGTAATCAAGGTTCCGTTTTAGTGCAGAATGCTCCATCTTGTAGAGTGAAATATTTAGTCTCCATCTGGCTGATCTTTTCTGGGAATGTCCCATGATAATTAAGAAGAAACAGGAGAGGATGGTCTGAAATTAAATATGTTTAGTGGAGGGGTTAGTGTATCCTGGGACTGTTCATGTAGAGACTCAGATAAAATGGAGGAATGGAACAGCAGGTTGGTTTTATGGCTGCATCTTCCTGCTGTCTGCCAGGCCCCAGTAGTTTCTAGACTGAATTACAAATGTTACAGTGCATCCAGAGTTTTATTTTGAAGTAACTATCCAGTAGCATGAATCAGAGCTAACCCTGTTCATTGTGGCTGGGAATGTCCTGCTTTCCCCAAAGGATTTCGACTGACTTGTTGAAAAGGTCAAAGGCAGTAGCACTACACTGCAATTACAGTATGTTAATGATGAGCTAAGAGTTGTACATTCTTCTTAACATAAGTCCCTGATTTTCTACATGATTAATTGGAATCTGGAAAAGACTGACAAGGAGAAGGAGGATCAGATGGGGTGAAAGTAAGAGATAAGAGGCTGACAGCTCTTGTTGTAAAGGAGAGTTATTTTGAATAGGAGAAAAAATCAATACAAAGGTTGCAGAATTTTACAGAGTTGTAAGAGCTACTTTAATGAAAGGTAGCAGATTCAATAGGATTGTTACTTGAAATGTAGGATTGTCTGAGTTAGAAAAATGGGACTGTCTCTCCCCAGCTGTAAAGGTGAGCTCTGCATGCTGAGCTTCCTGTGTACTTAAGTCCACTGGATCTACTGGCATTTGCTCTGGACACCCAGTGTGACAAAAAAGGGGGGAAAATATGTCGGGGAGCTTACTAGATTCTGTTACTCTGGAAAAGTTACTTGGTTATGGGAGGAGAAGGAAGAGGACAACAGGTGATAGCTATTTCTGCTGCTTCAGCATGTTAGGCAGCTGCCATGTGAGAGTGTCTAGCAGTCTCCTGCAAGGAAAAGTGGTTCATTATGAGGAGGTGGCTTCATTTGCACCTGACTGTAATGAACAGGCCAGGACTTAGGTGGACTTGAAAGGATGTTTAGCATGAACTGTTCTCTTACACATCCATGTCAGCTTCCTTTCCCCAGCAGTGATGGTGAGAGGTGAATGCAGGCAGGGAGGCTATGCACTGAGGCTTTCTAACCGGGGTTAGGGTTGGGGTGAGGTAAGGAGTCAGCAGAACCTCAGCATCAAACACCTCTCAAACAGAAGCACTTATTGTGCATGAAAAGGGGGCTTCAGCAATGCTGCAAGAGAAACTTGCTCCTGCAGCTATTCAAGGGGCTGTTTGATTTACTCTCAGTAGAAATGACCACTTCAGTCTTAAAGAGAGAGTCAGGTTTTCAAGAATTGCTCATAGCTTTTGAGGTTTGGGAACTTAAATGCTCAAAGGCAATTTTTTCAGGTTCCAGTGCACAGCCATGAGGAGTGTGAGGCTTACAGGGAGGGGAGCTGCAGGTCCCTCAAGCGTGTGTGCCTGTGGGCTCCGAGCATTAGGACAGGTGCACACTCTTGCTGTGCCAGGCTGGCTGCACAGGAGGGTCCTGGCATGTTAGTTAGAAACATGTGAGGCTTCATAAGTGCTCATCACAGCCCCTTTCCATTGGGCAAGTCCAGCAGTCTTTGGAATGTCTTCCCCTGGAGACATGTGACCCTTCATGATCATACCAATGGGCTTTCTGCAAATAACAAAGAGGGATAATATTTAGGGGTGTGAGGGATAAAAGAAACGTTGCACAAATATGTTAAGAAGCGATAATGTTTCCTTGGCACACAAAGAGATCAAAACAAAACCTTAATGTGGTTAATGGGCTGGTTGGTAGCTGTCGGAAAGTATTTCCCGTGGAAGCCATTTCATTGGGACTCAAACAATCAGAATAGATTTCACTAATGTTAATCATGATTTAAGGCAGCAAGCAGGAAATTATTTAAATTATCTATTATACTGGTGCTTTACTGATTGCATTTTACTTCTTTTGGGTTTTGTTTAGGGTTTTTTTCCCCTCAAGAATTCTAAACAGTTGCTATAATTTTGTGCCAAGAGAATAAATTACGTCAGACATGTTTTTTGCTGTGAGAAAATTCAGTACATTTATTCAGACACTTTTTTTTGGTCATTTTGTCACGTGTAAAAGAACTGCATTGATGCCTACCATGATGCATTGATGACTACCAAAAGCTTGTGTAAACCAGAAAGGAAGATGCATTTTCTTGTCTGGTTATTTGTGTATCCAAAAAAGCTTTTCATTAGAACTGGTTTTCCAATGCAGGTCACCAAAAGGTTTTTTAATTCTAAGGGGGAACAGGCTATGAAATATATTCATTGTGGACTGTGCTGATCAGTAGTATCATATTTACCTTCTTGCCCCTCCACCTGAATCCCTTTGCAGTTTCTTATATTGAATGTAAAAGCTCTTTGGGATAAAGAATATTTCTTTGCTGCTTTTGCGCAGAACCTGCCCCAGAGGAATTCCTGCTTTGGGATGCAGCAATATGAGCATAGTCCTTGTTATTTCCCCAGTTCAAAGGCATTGTATTTTCAGACAGGATGGGAAGGTTAACTAAATTTGAAAAAGGATCTAAAACACAGCTAGAATTTACTGTCTGGTGGAAATGAAATAAAAATCAAGTAGCTGGAAACAAGAAAAAAATGTATGTGTTTGCTCATGCTTTTAGACTCCCATCTTTCCGTAAAGAAAAAAACATTTGGTGAAAATAGTTGTATCCCTGAATATGTGTCCTCTAGCTTCCTGTTTCTCTATGTAGCTTAATAAGAAAAATTATTTTTTCCCTAAATAGTTGGGCTTTTCAGGACATTGCACAAAAGGCCAATAATGCCCTTTTCTATCACTGTCCCATCTAGGCTGGCTGTCTGCAGAAGGAGCTTTCCTTTATCCTCTGGCTTCAGAGAGGAGGCAAAGTGGGCTGGTATTTCCAGGAAATGCCTGCAGCTTCCTTCAGTGTTCACTGCCTTTGGTAGAATATCCCACAAAGACACTTAGCTACAGTTGGCCACTGACCATTCAGTAGGGTTTTTTTTTATAAAACATAGCTGAGATCTACGCATGTGTAAGAAATACAAATTAAGGCTTCCCACCAGAGCTAGAAACACCATTACCAGTTGGGAAAGAGCTTTTCCCCCTACCGTGGGATAACAGTAATGTTGTTAATGGTTGGGGTTTTTTTGTTAATGGTTTCTTCAAGCACAGAAAATGGCACCTGGTCTGCCAGAAGAGCATTAGTTTCTCCAGAGGGGATTGTCTGTTTTTTGACTGTTAATTGTCCAGGAAAAGAAGACTGAGGGTGTTTCCATAATAAATTAGGAATGAATCATTCTTCTCTGGGACTGGGGGCAGATAAGACGTTTTTTTACAGACTCTCAGGGACCAAATGCAGGGTGGAGAAGCAAACTTGCTCACCCCAAGTGGTGAATGTAATTTGAGAAATAAAAACATGCATTAGTACAACATCTATCACACATTTGTTATGAAAGTGAGAGAGAGATCTTAGGGATTTGATCATGCCATAAGTAGATGAAATTTCTTTGATTTTGTGATTTTTGCCCTTATATACGTTTTTACTACATACTATGTTCTGAAGTTCAGAACAGCAGTAGTGCTTGTGTTTGCTGTTTATCTTAACCACATCGCTGTAAGGGTGATTTTAGTGGATTTTCATACCTACATAAAGCCCTTCCATTCCTTCAGAGCAGTAGTGCCTACAAATAAGATAACAAGTTCAATACTCAATGCCTGCATGCAGTGCTCAAGGGCTTTTCAAAGAGTAGAGGGTTTAGCTTTTCAAAAGACAAAACTAGCCTCAGATGAGTAGTCAAAATTACAAAATTAATTTGAAAAGAAGAGGAAAGCCTGTTTTGCTTCATTTCTTATCAACTTTGGTTGAGTGGGGAATTTTATGCTCCTTTCTCTGTGGTCTGTGTCCTTCTAGGGCAGGTTAGTGCTCTTGAGAGTGGTTTTCTGGGAGTTGAGTGACACATTTGATCCTGAGGTGGCATGTTCCAGACAGGATGATAATATCTCTTAAGAAGAAGAATTGTCATTACATCCAGTTCAAAATAGGAGATAGGCAATAACAGGACAATTTTGAAAAAGATTAATTTGAAATTCTTTGTTTGAGAGCTCTCATTCTGTTTGGGAGGCAGGAATGTGAGCACTCACTTAATGAGCTACATTCAAAAGATGAAATTTCAAGAGGGTAAAAGTAAAGCCCAGTATTTCCTGAACATAAATTGAGTCACCCATGCTCAAATCCATAATTATGTCCTTCTCTTCAACCTCATCTAGTATTCCCCTTACTCCCTGTTTAACTAGGAGAAATGCAAATACCTGAAGTAGAGACCTTCATACATACCAGTTACTGATGTTAAAGCGGGAGTTCTTTACTCAGTGATGCTGGAAGCTACAGGTTGTTGTTGCTGGAATACCATTTCTGAAAGCCTGGTAGCCATCCCACTGAACCATATAGGGGTTTATCAGACAGTTTAGCAGTAGCAAGACCAAGACCCAAGGTGGTTAAGTCTGAAAATTCTTATTCCTTATGTTGCTTTGGATAATATGTTCCTGTTCTGTTTCTTTTGTCGCATTGTGAATGTGTGCCTTGAGCTGTGTGTCCCCTGGAAGGGAATTGCTGTATTTCCAGGGTATGGGATTACAGTGTTAGAAGTTAGTGTTTCAGGAAACTGAAAGCATCAGTTTCTGGATTCTTGCAGCTCAAATGGCTGCTGTGTTGGTCCATTTTAAAGAAAATAAATATTAAATATATGAAAGCTAAGATGCAGCTCTCAACTCTGAGGAGTTTTCTGTAGAAAAAGAGCAAGCTCTCATTTCAAATAAAGCTTTCTAGCAAGCTTGGTTTTCTACACTTGCCACACATGATCTCTGATATAATATTGCTGCATTATTAGCAGAGTTAGTTCAGATATTTTCCCATCATACTTAAGTGAGGTAGCAGTGGAAAGCATTCTGGTAAGACTACAAGGAATAATTTGGCAGCAGTCAGAAGCTTGAACTGAAACAGGGCCATAGGAGAGAAATAATTAGTAAGGATAATTGTCAGGCCTTGACAACCTGGTGTGTCTTTCTAGTAGTGAATGGATTCATCTGACACCCAGAGATAGCCGTCTGATAATGGCACTCATAAGATCGATACATCGATACTTTATCCTTGAAACAGTATTTAAAGTCTGTTCTTAAATTCATTTTTTTCTTCTGTAAAGTTATAGCAATCTGGGATTTGAGATAATGCATTCATTACAGCCTTATTGGACCTTCGTCATTTACTGTATTTTAATGCATCCGTGGTGATTGCTGAAGAAAGATGCCTAGTGAGCTTAATCTGCTTATGCTTTAAAAAGAAAGGATGCTGAGAAGATTAGAATGGGGCCTCATACTGAACAGGTTCAAGAGTTTGCAGTGCTCACGATGGCAGGGAGTTTTCTGCAAGAGTTATTTTGAATTTAGAGCTTCCCTGATGCTGACTCTGCTGACCTCATGGAGAGGGGAGGAGCAGGAGCTGGGCACAGCTGGGATTTTGCTTTTGTAGATTGAGATTGTGCCTAGGCTCTAATAATGCCAAATTCATGCTGGGTTAAACATGATGCTGCTTCTTCCTGTTAATGTTTCCTGCTGGTCCACATCTCTTCTCATTTTGGAGAACTGTTTGTGGGATTGTGATGCACATCCCAGGACCCAGAAATAGTTGTGTGCATGGTTGAAATAATGCCTATGCAAATAAGTAACCTGTAGATACGTATGGCAAGAGATTCAGGTCTGCTTCTCTGAGTATACTCACCAGATTTCCCCAACTGTATGTGTGTTGGATATATTGAAATGGACTGGTGTCTTGGTTTGGAAGCCCCCAACAACTGGAAATGTTATTTTTGATGACATCTGCAATGAAGAACAGGAGACATTCAACAGGACAGTATCACTTCCCTGACTGCACCACATATATGTGCTATCTGTAGCAAGGGAGAAGATCATATTGGAAAAAAACTATTTATCTAACAATATTAACAAAAAATCATTTTTATAATAAAGACTGTAAAGATCAGTGGCTGCCCTCTGAGTGCCTGAGAGGAGCTGTTTTATACCTCCACCTCTTACTACTGATGGGTGCTTCATTGCAGATCTGTTGCTGTCCCCACTATGCCACCACCAGCTTCACTGGCAGGTGGGAAATTCAGCACTTTCATAATCAGTGGGTTTTGTTCATTTTAAGAAGATTATGGCATGAGAGATGAAGGAGGAGATCAGAACTGGCAGGAAGCTGTGATTTGAATAGGACCTTCAATTTGACACATGTTATGTCCTTAAGAGAGGAGTCGGTGCCTGGTTTTGTTGACAGGTGTGGCGACAGCTTTGAGGGATGACAGGCACTTCACTGAATCACTAAATTGATTTGATAATCAGTAAGTGAATTTGCTAAGAGCAGGTACTACGTGCCTTCTTTGGGGCTTGGTTAACTTAGTGACAGCTTGTTTTAAATGTACTAGGAGGCTGTAGTTTATTTTTCCTTTCTGTTCTGCAAAGAACCCAACATAGAGCTAAATAAAGGAAGCCTTTTCTCCTCTTTGGCTGTAAAACCAACCTGAAGATGACTAGACCTCGCTTTTAGAAGCTGCTGTCCCAGGTTAAGCTATCTCCATTTTCTCCAGATAGTAGTGGCCATCATCAGCCACAGGTGTTTGTCCTCTCAATGTGGCTACAGCATTTCACCCCCATTGCCTTCCCTAGACAGAGTGTGTCAGCTTTGCAGCAGCCTGTGACTCGTTCAGAGCCTTGATAACAGCCTTGCTCCCATTTCCAGCTACTCATTCCCAGCTGGCCTGGTAACCCATGGACTTCTCCTTTGGAGCACAGAGAGGAGGTTATTCCTTTCCTTGTGGCATGGTGGCCCTGCTCCACGCCAGAAGGGTGGCCAGGTGCCATGCCCTGGGGTGCAGACAGCAGTGGCTCCCTCAGGTGTAACCTTTGGGCTGGTTGTGAGCTCATGGCTGGATTTGCAGTTGCCTCCCTGTTAGTTCTGCTATTTACTGTGGAAACTTGACAAAGGACAGGTTTGTCAAATGAAAATGTTCTGCCTCCAGCATCAGGCATACAGATGAGAGTTTCTGTTGGTTTGTACTGGAGCTATTCAGAAGGGGAGTTTTGCTTCAGGCATTTTAAAAAGGATAGAATTTGTGAACATTCAATATGGATTTATTTTATGATTCCCCAGCAGTGTCTCTATAGTTTGCTTTCAAGAAAAAACTTGTTCAGACATTTGTGGTCTAGGTAACTATTACATATCAGAGAATTTTTTTCTTACGTGCCTTCATAGTTGTCCTCTCTTCTTAAGACATAAATTGAATTTGTGTTCTTCATACCGTGATGCTCAAACGATTTCCTCTTCAACAAAGAGTATGTAACAAAGGTTAAAAATTATTTTTGCAATCCAAGCATTTAAGTATACATTACTATCTGTTTTAAGGATGGATAATCAATGTAAAAAATGATACTTCCGTGTATTCCTAATAGGTCACTGTGTAAATATCCATAATGGAATCGATCCCTTAGGTTATGGCAACCATTAGTACAGAAGGGGTTTCACAATTAATGTATCAGACATTTGTCTTTCCTACTTACATGCAAAATGATTATTTATTGATTATTTTCAATCCAGGTTAATGATGTTGAAGAGGTTTCAGTATCTCAATTTTAAGTATTTAAAGTGCGCTTCAACAGAAATATCATATCCCTTTCAAGAAGTTGTGACTAATATCTGATAAGTGATTTTCCTCTGCATTCTTTCTCATTTATATATACATACCAGTATATAATTCATCAAACAAGGATGTTTCCACACCTAGAAAGTGTCTGTGCCATGTGAATGAATGGTCAAGTCAAATGACTGTATTTTCCCTGTTACTTGAAAAGCATGTGTAAAACCAAACTATATGCTGAAAGACTATTTTGCATAAAGCTCTTTGGCAATAATAATGAGCAGAGGGAAGTATATTTAAAATGTGTATTCAGTGATTTAGGATCCTGTATCCCATTTGGAAAGGGACCTGGCACATGGCTTATTTCAGGTCAAAGCATGGTGGCTTCCTCAGTTCCCAGAAGTCAAGCCCACAAGCATCAGAGTAATTGTCAGTCCAGGAAGAGCTTGATCTCTGCTCCTGGCCCCATTGGTATGTCTGTATAAATAACCTTCTGTCTTGTAGAAAGAGGTCTCTAAAAAGAGAAAGATTCCTGCCAGGAAGCCTGTCCCACCACAGTCAGAAGGGACAAAGGACTGGCCAGTTGAGGCAAGGACAGCCTGGTTATTCTATTAAAAATGGACATTTCCTTCTTCTGGTACATGATTCCAAAGAAATCAAGATCCATAAAGTAACTCCATTTCAATTCAAAAGGAGGTTGAGCTGAGGTGCTGGCCTCATTGTCCATGCCCACAGGCAGGAGGTGGAGGCTCAGTGGCAGCTCAGAGCATGGTGGCCTCACTGCAGAGCTGTGGATAGGGTGGGAATTCCCTGCTCCGTTCTTACTCTTCAAGTGCTGTGTGTGAGCTCTGAGCCTATAGGGATGACATCTGCTTTGCAGGGAAACTGTAGTGGAAGCTGACATCAACCCTCTATGCTGCCTTAAATTCATATTCTCCTTGGGAAAAATAAATAAATTAGTATTTCAGTGAAGGTTGGATTTTTTTTTTATTTTTTTTTTTTAAATTGTGAGTCTCCTAGTCATTTTACTGATGAAGTGTCAGCCCTTTTTCAATGAGTTTAAGCCTACTGACAGTAGACTGACTTTTCTTAATTATCTTTTCCAGACCCCTTTAAATTAGTCCACCAGGGGTCTGTGAACCTCATATTGAAATGACAGCTTTAATATTTCCTTACTAAATACATACAAAGAGTTGTCCTGGGATGCTGACTCACATAAGATTGTTAATTCCCCCCAGTTAACAAAAGAATCTGATTTTAAGTGGCAATACATCTGAGGGACTGGGGCACAGTATGGAGGAAGAGGAGAGTGGCCATCAGATATTACCAAGGCTTTGTCCATGCTGGAAAGAAGAGAGTGTGGGAGGGGAAAAACCATTTGAAGCCATTGAACTCATGCATAAATGTATAGCTTTCAAATAGCTAATTTTTTATGTCATAAAAGAAAACTGGCTAGGGCTGGTTCCTTTTTTATAGCCCTGTCATAAACTCTGAAAAATGAGGTTTATAATTTATGGTCTGAAACCACCTTAACTATTGCAATACAAACAGCATCACTGTACTGCAGTTTATTTCTAAAACGCCTCTGGTGAAAATATTGCAGTGCCATAATTAACTAATACCAAGATCCTGTTTGGAGCTTTCTCTGCTTTCCCCAGAATTATGCAGTTAGTATAAATCCTCAAAGCTTAGAAGATGGCTTCAGATTAATCTTACATCACCATGTCATTTTAGACAATCACTAATAGTGTTTCTGTGGCTTATAAAGTCTGTCCCATTACTGGTTGGGTTTATAAGGAGTTACATAGTTTTTATCTATGTCCATATATGCATGCATGTGTCTGTGTATACAAAAAAAAAAACAAGTAAAAAAGAAGTACAGAGGAGAACAGCGTGCCTGCTGTCTCCTAATTACTTTGTTTTTTTGATATCTCAGCAACATTGATCTTTCAAAATGATCTCTTGCTGGTGGCATCAGTTTTATGTTGGAAAATATTCCTGCAATTCTGGCAATGATAAACTAATTACAGACTATACATTTTTAATGATTTAATCTCCTGTCATATTCCTAGAGAGAAGTGATCCTGATTCCAAACAAATCTCCCATGCATGACCAAACACTCATCATGAAATGTATGGTTTTCATTAAACCCCGTTGTTAATAAAGGCTTAGGATTGTTTTGTTAAAATGGGGAGAGGTTGGGGAGTAAAAGCATGCTGAAAGATTACCGTAATAATACTGCAGTAAGCGTTTTGAATCACAAAGAGTTCCCAGCGACATTCCACTGGTGTGCCTCCCATTTCAGAGGCCCTGACAAGCCATGTGTGATGCCAGAGCCACAGTGTCACAGTGGTTTCCATGGGTGGTTCTTAGAAAGATGCATTCACGTGCCAGGAATCCAGGTTTGTGTCACTCACCCCATCTATGTTAGTGTCTAGGTTTAGGAATGATGGCTTGTCAAGCAGTAGGTCAAAAAAACAGCTTCAAGAGACGCCCTTTTTTAAGATGCTGAGGTCTCTGCTCTGTTACCTGCTGTTAGACGAGTGCACTTTATACCCTTGTGCCACTTTGGCTCAGTGCTGTGTGCCTTGGTGGGGATCTGGTTTTTAACTTTGCATAAAGACTAAAGCAATGCACCTTGGCCTCTGACTGGGGTCAAGAGTGGTGCTGCAATGGGGGAACATAAAACAATCATCTCCTTTGCATCTGCTGGAGGGACTGGATCTGTAATGCCCTTCAGCAGCAGCTCCTGTAATTGGGCATCAGATTCAGAAGGGAAAGAGGATTGTGGTTCTCTTGAGAGCACAGATGTAAAAGGTGTTGGAAAGATGACAGAGAAAAACAATTGTTAGAAATTTCTTTTACCTATGGGAGAAATGTCAAGTAATTTCAGTGAGCTGTAAACATCCCTGCCATTTTTGCTTGCTTTCAGGTGCTTTTGCCCCTTTACCAGAGAGCTGTTTTGTTGATTTTAATGACTCCAATCTTCGGGAAGTCTGAAGATAAGAACAGCATTTAGAGAAGGCATTTAAAGCAAATTTTGGTATACCTGCACTGACTGTGCGTGCTGGTGCACTGGTAACAATCTGAGTCAGATGCACACATGTTCACACAGCTAATAAAAAACAGGGCCTAGAATTACTCAACCTAGAGATGTGAGCATGGAGGGGTGGGGGGTGAATTAAGGTTCCTCTGAACTTTTTGTGGTTTTCCTGGCACAGTGACGATGAAACTATTATTATGAACCAGAACTCCAATTTTATTAATGTTCTGAAGTATGGAAGGAAGCAACAAATCTGATTTAAGAGAAGACATTTGTCTTGGCAGTGTGATTTACTCCAGGGTTGTAAATTTGACATGATGGAGACTAAAATGTACTGAAACTTAAATTTCTCCCATATCTCACTCAAAGTCAAATGATTTAAATAGCAGAATATGAGAAATGACACGTATCCTTGGATGCAAATATATTTTTGGTGCTGAAGATTTTAATTTCGTGTCTGAGGAAATTTGTCAGTTAGAGGATGAAACTTTTAGGAAAACAAAGGTCATAATTTCCAGATATGGTGTGGGGATGCCATGACAAGCGCATCGCTGTCTCCTGCAGTGAAGGTTTCCTGCCTGGTCACCTCCTGTAACAGCTCCAGTAATGATAAAATAGGTATTATGGAAGGTGAAATCTGCTTTGCTGACACAGATCCTGCTAATGCTCCTGTCCTGCCATGCTCACCATGCTCCTCTCTGGCACTGTGCCTGACCTGTCTCCTGTACTGTACAAATGTGTCCAGGACAAAATACTGTAACATTTTAAAGTACGAGGTGTTAACAAACACAAATGTGACTGGGCTGGGGGACTGAGTTAGTGTTGCAAAAAGCCCCCAGCACAATCCAGCACTGAGCATCCTGCCTGCTCTCGATTTGGGAGGAATTCATTGCTGGGATTTTGTCCTCTTAGGACCAGCTTGGGTAGATGGACCAAACTTTAGTCCCTGCTTTGGACTCTTCACCGTGGTTTTCCACTTCGTTCAGTAATGGTGTGCACTGTCCTGAGGGTCACCAAACCCTTGAGATCATTTGCCCTCTGCAGGGATCCTGTCCTTCCACTGAAGATGAAGGAAGTTAATGGTGTTACTCAACTCCTTGCTTTCATACATGTCAGAGGTGCCTGAAGTTTATTTTCAGGCTTTGACCTTTTGGTAATCAGCAGAGAAATGCTTATGCTGTGATGAACATAAACTGAACCCAATGGCTATATGATCAATCTGGCAAAGATCTAATTCTCCTATTCATTTCCTGAGTAATGTCTTTTAAAAATCCCCATATTCTGGAAGTAAAAACCAGAGCTTAATATTTTTTTTTACTATTTTTTTAAGATAAACCGGTAACTTTTATGGCCTTGCTCTGTGATTCCATGAAATGGGATTAATTTCTTAGCAGCAGTGGACCTGCTCTGTCAGTTCAATAAAAGTAATGTGGACAATTTCAGTCTATTACTTTTAAATTAACTCAGCCCATATGACTCTTCCTAATACACTGCCACCTTGTGAAAAACAGGGTTGCGTTTTATTGATTCATGTGATAGATGAGAATATTAAGTGTTCCCTGGCAAACAGCACCCCAAACAACACGAGGCTCTTAGGCATGCCAGGACTGGGGAACTAATTATGCTGAGACTGAAGAGGTTATTTTACTCATATGCTGTAAAATGGAAAAAATATTAAAGTAACTTTATAGCTTAAAAAAAACCCAAACCCACAGCACTTCTCCTTCATCCCCCACCAAAGCCTAGCTGTTACATCTTTTCTTGCCATATTTTCAGTTAGTTTCTGAAAAATGCAGAACTGAAGAAGGTCATTGGAGAGGGAATAAAAAAGAAACCAAAGCAGGGAAAATCTCAAACCAGTGAAGGTAGAAGGAAATGAAAAGAGGCCCTTGTAACACAGCACACCTGATATGGCAGTGTGTGTAGTAGCCTTGTTTCCACAAAGTCAGGGAGATGAACAGGTATTGCCCCTTCAGAGACACAAACTTTTTGAAAAGATTGCTTGTTAAATTTTTACTTGGTGAAAAATGAAGTATGAAAAAGCTGGTGTGATGATCCTTTGAGGACATTCTAGAATAATTGTAATAATGCATTAAAATGTCACTAGGGGAAATGATTAATTGGAATTGCTTTCATTTTTCTCCTCCATTTACTTGCATTCCTGTCCTTAGTTCCTCATATAAAAAATAAAAATAGTAACATCCAGTGCTGGCACTATATATGAAGTCTTTTATTACTGCACAGTGACATATGTGAAGCCTTGCTGCTGACACTCATGGAGTTACATGCCTGCTACTCCAATTGCTTTATTAATGTTTTGGCTTTCAGCATAAAACCTAAAACACCGAAAACCACTGTAAAATTCTGATCATGTCAATGACATTTATCATAAAACGTGGTGGGTTGTTTGCTGGCTGTGTTGGTTTGTTCTTTCCAGAGCAGAGGTACTGATTTTCAGTTATTTTTCTCTCTTGTCCTCATTTCACAAGGACTAACCCAAACTAGCACACTGTGCAAAGCAAAGATCAGTGCTAGAGGTGACTTTTGTTCTTGCAGTTCTAAAACACCAGCAAAGTGGGAGTAAATGACAGACAGATGTAACTGAAGCAAGAGAAACTGGGAGCAGGAAGTTTATTTTCATGAACTCTTGCCTGTGCCTGGTGGTTCACTCCTCCAAATGATGAGCTTTAAAATAGGCTGCTGGGCCAGCATCCGGAACTTGACCTTGTGTGGGTGCACCTTCCCTCTGTGTGTTTTCCTACATAAAAACTGCATGGTACTCAGGATGGGAAACTCATCCAGTATGTTCTTTATAGTGTTTTTTTATTTCATCAAAAGAATTCAAGGAGAGGAAAAAAGCAGCATTACAAATAAGTAAAATAAGTAATCTGATTGTTGCTTTAGGTATGTTTCTGCTCATTTTAGTTTGTTGTCATTCAGTTTGATTCACTGAACTGATTCAATTTTAATGGTTCACTTATGTATGCAACTACCTGGAAAAAAAGATTAAAAAATGCCCCTAAAGCAAATCTTACTGAGATTCCGGTCAAAAAAGGATCATAAATAAGCAGAAGTAAGAGCAAAATCTAAAAACAATATGGCACACATCAAGTAAAAGGAAAGTACAATATGTGAAGTGCAGAAAATAAACATGAGCTACAAAATAGAAGTTAAAAAATAGTACCTAAGGTAAAAAAATCAAATTCAATATGTTTTACAATTACACAAGAGAATGAGTTTCTTCAACCTTTAGATTCTTTCTTTATTCAGTTAATTTAAAGACAACAAGGCTGGAAGGGTATCTCTTCCAAGGCACCGGCAGTTTCTTAGAGCCTTTGCTGAACGCTGGAAAATTTAGCAAGGAGGAAAATTGCATATACTAAGAATATAACATGATGAATATGTTGTGTCACATACATACCATCTGTGAGTTATTCTGATAGACAGAACAGCTTGTCTGCCAAACCCTAAAGCATGGCTTTGATTATTGCATACGTTGTAAAATAATAATCCAGGGGACTTTGGGTGAATGAAAGTATGACCTTGAGCTTGTACTTTAAAGGTCATACCATCAAGTTCTGTAAGGGTAACCCTCTACTGCTGTAATTAGGTCTTTTAGTAATGGGTGCTGTAGAACAGGAGTTTTCTCAAATGAGGCTGCCAGCAGTTACCAAGGAGAGAAGAAAAACATCAGGACATCAGTCCTAGAGAGCAGGGACAGTGGGGTGTTTTTTCCTGCAGTGGTTGTAAAAGATGTGTTGTATCCAGTTCTTGATGCTGGGGAGTTTTGAACTTTCAGGGGTTGCAGCCACTCAAGGAGAGGTGGCCTGTGCACAGTACTTTGCTAATTACCTGCACAGCTCTGTAAATCATCCCCTTTGGTGGTGGTCACAGTGTTCCCCACTTCTTGGCCCCATTGCAGATGCTTACATGGTGGAAGAATGATCAGCAGCTCACAGATTTGGTCTTTGCTATTCTGTTTTTTACTACTGTTGAAAGTTAATTTCATATGCTATCATTTACTTAAAGTTGTTAAATGCTAGCCTGAGTTTTAAAAAACCCTCATTTTTGTGCAATAACATGATTCAGCTGCGATGGTTGCTGCAGTAAATGTCTTATAAAAGAGGTCCCTTCCTGAGCTATAGTGCCCATAAATATTAGCTTTATTTTTATAAGTAGTTGCTTTTTCAGCAGCAAAGTAGCTGTAACCATAAAAATGCTTAATAAGAAATGCTTTCTCAGTCACTGTTTATATGTTTAAACATTTAAAAGAACCATTTTGTATTTCCTGAATAGCCTCAATATTAAATGTAAGTTCTAAGCAATTGTTTTTCTGTGGTTTGGGGATTTTCTGCAAAATTACTCTGAGCATAAGGCTTCCTGGGTTTTTTCCCCCTTTTCTTTTTCCTTTTATTTTGAAACTGTTGAGCTGCTCTGAGTGACAAAGATCTAGATTTTGAGAATGAAGAAACTTAAAAGAGGCTTCATGCACATCCTCTCTGAGCAAGCTGTTCTAACACAGATGTCACCAAGTGGAATTGAGGCAGTTTCAAAACATTTACTCTCTGTTCCTAATTGGTACCTGTTCTGAGTCACCCTGACTCGCTGTTGTGGTTTCAAAATCACGTTTTTTCCCTTTCTTTCCCCCTTTCCCATGTTGCTTGAAAATAACAGAGAAAATCAGTTAATTGACGCTGCTAATTACATGGAGTGACATATGAAAGGTTCAGGTGTTTGAGGTGCTTTTCTCCAGCAAGAGGAAACAACAAAAAGCCTGGCATGTCAAATCCCTGTTTCCTTTCTTAGTTGCTCCATGGGTGGAAAATCTCAGCACCTTTCTGATGCTCTTTGATAGGTATAAAAAGCTGCAAGCATTGCTCGTGCCTCTCTGGAAGCAGAGCAGAATCCTCTTAAATGTTTTGTGACTCATTCAGTAGCACTTCTCTGTATTTTAGAGCTACCCAAGCCAGGAGAAACCTTTTAAGCGTAGCAGACTTCAGAGTGAGTAGAGGCAGCCGTAGTAAGCTCTGTCCTTTGAGTCCAGTCCCAGGGTGTCTTGTGCTTTGCTGGAAAAAAAAATAAAAAATAAATGCTCTGACTGAATTCTCTGAAAAATTGTAACCATCCCTGTTCTGTGAGAACCTTCATGAGCTTTTGCAGAGAGAGAAGGAAATTACTCCTAAAAGTTTCATTCTATATGTTGGAATTGTTTATTTTGGAGTAAAAGTGGTCAACAGCCAGGAACTTATCACTTGATAACCAGGAGGCATAGTGAAACTGCAGAACTCATTTCCATTGTCTGTTTGATTTGATCCTATAAAAATCATGACAATGAACATAAGCAAGCATAATATATTCTTTCATTATGCTTCTATATTTATTTTGTGTAATAGGCAGAAAAATAAGTATGCCACTAGAAGTTGCCCTTTTTAAGAATATTATTGTTGATTGAAACATTTTGAACAACATTTTGAATCAACATTACTGTTGATTGAAACCTTTTAAAAGCTGTGTGCAGATAGTGCATTATCACTTCAGAGGCTTTTGTTTTACGTATTGGTGTTTTAAAAAGACATTATTTTCATCAAAGGTTGTGATATTTTCTGAATAATACCATTGAAAAATAACTTTACTTTCCTGAGTTTCCTTCAGGCACCCAGGGAAAGTCAGCAGCTGAACAAGAGATGTGATCAGAAAAGAATAATTTGTGATGTGCTATTAGGTTTCATTTGCACAACACCCAAAAGACCAGCACATAAAAGTTATGGTTGCTTACATTTTCCATGGTGAATTTTATAGGATCACATCAAATAGCGTAAATGTAGGTTTTGTGGTTTCATGGATTCCGTATTCTCCCCCAGATTTTTTGTACAGGGTGCAGTAATTGCCATAAATTCTGCAGAGAATTGTGATCAGCTGTATTTTGTGTTGTAACATGGGGACCCATCTTGAGTGCCAGCAGTAAGTGTGGGTAGCAAAGGGTAAAAGTTGCTCCTGAAGAGGAGACCAACTCTTAAAATAAATAAGCAGAACAAGTAAATGCAGAAAAGGAACATTAGGGTCATATAGCATAAACCAGTATGAAATATGCTACAGCTGTATCTCCAGGTATCTTTTAGATGCTGCCTTGGCCACAGTATGGTGTAAATGAAAATAGTGGAGAAGGTTTTAATTATTCCAGTTGCTTCATCATGGGAACTGTGACTTTCCACAGATCCAGTTAAAGTTAGATCTGGTTACAGCGGACACCAGTTTCGTGGAAGATCGTGTGTTAGGAGAAAATGTTCTAGTCCAGAATGAAAAATCTTTCTGAAACTGTCTTAAAATATGCACTCAGCTCTGGAATAGCAGATGCTCTGTGCTCCAGATGCAGTGTATGGGAAGAAGTCTGCATTTTTTTTGGTTGCTGCTAAAATAATGTGTATTGCATTTCAGATTGGAGACACTTTGCAGTTCAGGAAGAAGTTCCCCAGATGGAAGGATGTGAATTATTTATGCAATGTTTATCTCAGGGTTTACTTCCCATCACAACCAATTAAGGCTATTTCATTTCATTAAAACTAACGTTTTCACATTGGGGAAATCATTTATCTAAGGAAAGCTTATATATAGTATCCACTACTTAAAAGCTTGAAAGCTTCCATCAATCATATAGTCTCAAATTCATTTAAAAATGTACAAGATGGGAAAGTAAAGATATTTTCCTATGTTAGGCCTTGCCAAATTGAATTATAATTAATTGAAATTTAAGAAATTAAGATATTATATTCATGCTTTTCTTCCTACTCTGTAGGAAGCAATGGCATTCAGTAGTCCCCTGTCACTTCAGTGTTGAAGTCACTGGACAAGCCTCAGCCCATTTTAATCTGTATACCTAGAGCAGAGAAGAGGCTTTTGCTCCCACACAATTGTCTTAAGGATTTTCTTGAATAAGTAAAGATTGAGATAAAGCTTTACAGAAACAGAATATATTATGAAATAAAGTTGTCTGCTTGGTCTGTAACTCAGCATTTAAAGTGGCTTATTTGTGTGGCAGTGATGAATTTGCTGTAATTCTTGTCTTTGTTCCTGTCCTGCTTCCAGAGTCTGTGTGAGACTTGGGCAAAGTGCACCAATAGATAGCTGTGATAACCAAAGCATTAAACTGAAAGGTCAGCTTATTATTAATTTTAGACCTGTTTTCTAGTTGAGGTACAGCCAGGTCTCACCAAGGCTTCTGCAGATCAGATTAGAGGGGCTTGTGTATAGACCTGCTGCAAATGAATAGCATCAGTCTTGGGCAAAGGAGAAATAGAGCCCATTACTGTCCCTTGACAACTTCATTTCAGTCCTTGCCCCCAGTAATTATAACTCCTAGGAAAGCCAGATTGTGGAATCTGGAGAGTTAAAGTCTGGTCAAACAAATCACTGCTTTTTTAAAAGCCTAGACACACAAGAAGGCCAATCTGTGAAATATGCTAGGAAAATACAGACAAAAATAACCAAAATATCAGGTATAGAGTTTTACCTCGGTGTGTGATAAGTTTAAAATTACAGAAAATGCTGTGGCTAACTTTCCTGGTAGCTCTTTGTGAAGTCTGGATCAACAGTATCACAGTAAGAATGTTAAAATATTGATTTTTTCTTGTGGTGGGTGGGATTCCTGTGTAATCTCCATCCTCTCTGGGGACAGGCATTAACAAAGGTCTTTGGAAGTTATTCAAGACTAGTTTGTGAACAGCTAAAATTTCTTAGAGTTTTGTAAGTACACTGTAGTGCTCTGACAATCCGTTAGTGCAATTTTATGCATTTTAGGGGAAATAAACTTTGTTTTTTGCAGCATCCTGCTGAAAACGAATGTATCGCTTTCCTAAGCTTGTGGGTGTATGTGTGTGTTTATTTACATGGAAGGATTACTGAATCTTTTAAAAACATGTGCATATAACTATTTCTTAGTGAGATGTGACATGCATGTGATAAAGACATCTAAGAATGGGGGAAACTTCTTTATATCATGGATTTAGTAAAATGCCTGACATTATTTCTGTGGAGGCAAGTTCATCCTTATTTATGCCTTATTGCTCTTAATATGGAAAAGAGCAAGATAATCGTGATTACAAACTCAGATTTCTATGTGACTGTAATCAGTTTGTGATATGGAAGGAAGGAGGAGGAAATCTCCCCAAAGTTGGCTCCAGTAGCTGATGTCATGCTGTATGTTAGATCTTTAAACCTCCTTCCCCCAGAAATGTTTGCATGCCTACATAGGCCAGAGACAATCCAAGGAACTCTTGCCTCTCTGTTAAGGTCCTTTGAGCTCAAAATACTGTGCAGAAGTCCTGTGGTTTGCTGGCTTCTGGCATCTTTTGAACCAGGCTTGATGTTTGTCAGGTTGGATCCTGTACAAACACCGAGCAAGGAGGCTGCTCCAGGTCTGAGCAGTGTACACATGGGTGCCTTCAAAGTGAGCCTCCTGCAGTGAGCACTCCCTCTCACTGACCTTTGATTTTATTCTCAGCATCCCACTGCTGAGATTTTTCCCTGTCTAGCACAGGACTGTTTTAGCTTGTTTTGTCTGTGTGTGGGGGTAAAAAAGAACTATCTACCTGATACAATTATGAACATGTACCTAAACTTACTAACTGAGCTGTGTTGCTCTGCTTGTAACTCTTCTGGCACTTGTCAGGCTGCACTGGTCAAATGTTTTCCATTCTGAAAATGTAATTTAATAGTGACAGAATTCAGTATATGTATCCATGAATACTCCTGAATTTATCTAGAAGATTAAATTCGGTATCACATAAATAACTGATTTTTGTTGGTCTGGAGAGACCATTAGTGTTACAGGTTTTTAAAATCTACAGATGGGAGCAAGGCTACCCATGAGGAATGATGTGTAGATACAGAAGTCCTGGATCTGAAACTTCACAGGGGGTCCTGAATTCAGAATAACAAAGTCACTATATTTACTAAGGACATGGACTTCCTCCATATCCTCTCTCACTGAACCATCACTAACTGAATCCTAAGATCAGCATCTTGGCATTAGAGGGCTTCATCTCTATAAACTCACAGCAGAATACACCAGAGCTTTGTCCCAGCAGGTCTAGATGCTTCTTGCATGTAAGATCCTGAAAATTATTTTATGCATTTATTAAATCTCAGTTAGTTTTGGGATGAGAAGACAGAGGAAGTTGCTGCTTCTGTTTCTCTTTATGACTTACTGACCCACAGAAACTGAAGCAAGGTGTCACACAGCTTTCACAGGTCAAGGTGATGGCCACTGTCAGGTCCAGGACATTCCATATTGTGGTGACCATGTGCTCTGGAGTGACCACATCCCTCCAGTTCTCTCCTTGTAGTGGCCACAAAAGGGTTTGTGACTGGACCTCAGGCATGCTTAATTTCCCACTTTCATATTAGTCTTTTCCCTTTTTTAATGGTAACTTTTTCTAATGAAGAGGAGAGTACAATGGAAATTTTTGGTTAGCAAGTTATCAAATCCTTCATCTTGTTTTCAGTCATCATTCAAAGTGTAATTAAGAAAAGGAGCATTTCATGATGCACTGATAAATGATGATGAAACTACTTGATAGTTACTAGCATCTCAAGGGAGCATGAATAAAGGCCAATGTTTTATATGAACAAGAGGTCTGCATTTTCCTGATATTCTAGAGCTTTTTGTCTTATATAAAAGCAGGTTCATCTGAAAACGCTCTCTGTAGTCATGCCTTGATTCACTGAAGTTTGGACTGAATACTGAATACTCTTTCTGTTCTCTCTATTTTTATTTTTTTATTATATTTTTTTTTGCCTAGCAAGTCTTCCCTAGAATGACAGAGGGATGTTCTGGGGGGACAGGACAACTGTTGCTTGCGAGCTGATCTGTAAGGATTTTGGCATTCTCAGGAGGTCCCACTCAGCTATCCCATCCAGTTATTCTTTCTCTGATATGTTTTGCAAAGACAACTTTCCTTGTGAGTCTGAGTGCTCACCTTGCTCATAAGGAGTCTTTGCTTATGTCTAGAACAAATTTGCATACCCTACTTTATTAGCGCAAGCAGGAGGGGTTACCTCCTTAATTTTAAGGAATTCTCTTTGAAGTCCAACAGGTGAGGAAAAATATCCTATTCCTCATCCACATGAACACTAAAATGGAGTGTCAGATATTTATCACCATTTTTGTTACATTTCTGAGAGATTTAATAGTGCCCAGAATAATAGCTACGTGCTATTTAAACTGAAGCATTATTTAGCAATTGATGCTGTCTCAAGAGGATAATTACTCAGAAGTATCTATTTGAAAATTCATCCACTGCTAGTTGTATAAATGTCTACAGTGCCTGAAGTATTTAAATACTGAGAGGCTTTATGATTAAAGTTACCATATTACAATATTTAACAGAGTGGTGGATTTCTATTAATATTATGTGTGCTTAGATTCAAATGCTGGTATTCCCTCTGTGACTCAGGGGAATCTGCACCTACTGATAGCATTCCCACTGAGCAAAAGAAAGTGGGTACATTGTGTGACCTATAACATCCCCAGGTGCAGAAATGAGTGCTCTCGAGTCAGAAAAGCCCCAGGTTATTTGTGTGCAGCATTGCTGAGTTTGGAAGGGATGTGACAGCCATGTGAAGCCACTGTCTGCTGCCCATGCTGGGCATGATGATGAAGTTCTTTGTGAAGGAGGACAGGGAGTGTCTTCAGTGTCTTCAGTGCTTGATCCATACTTGTGAAACTAATTGTGTCTCTCTTTAACTTTGCTACTTAACTGCAAAGGCACTTGAATGTGTGTCTTTGAGTCTTTGAGAACCCAAGTGAGCAGTTGGGTTTTGCTAAAATTGGTCAATGCATTCTAAAATTATTGTAAAGGTCTGACGTCATATGCAGGCATACACACAAAGCAGAATCTAATAAACCTCATTTTCTAATTTAACTAGGTTAGAAGACTCTGACTTTGCACATAGAGTAATGAACATTAAATTAGTTATTGCCACTCAAGGAAGGGTTCCTGGAGTCCTTACAGAGAGCTGTCTGAACATGTGAGCTCAGTGCTCAGCAGCAGCAAAAAGGCAAAGAGGAAGATTCAAAAGTATTAGGAAGTTAGTTCATGGAAAAATCTTTACTCCATGGTACATATGAATTGAGTAGTTCTGACTGCCAATCCTAAAAAATGCTGGATATGTCCAAAAAATAGAGGGCCTTCAGTGAGAAGAAAAAAAAGCTAAGTAGTTGTTGTGACATCTCAGCTTGGAAAATGTGACTCTGGGCGCATGATTACACAGGGCTGTGAAATTACAATAAAGTTAAATAAATGTTACTTGTTATGCTTCCCAGTATAGCTAAGATTCTGGGTCCAGAGAGACAGAAGGTGCACATTCCATGGAAAGGAACACTTTTCCAGCAGTGTATTGAAGCACATGAATTGTGGAACCCCTTAGGAAATGAATTTCTAGCAGTCAGGGGTAAATACAGGTTGGAAAGAGTGTTTAACAGAGCTCTGGACACACCAGTCAAAGGATGGTCCTTGTGCAGCTTCCAGGTCAGAAAGGCCTCTGAGGCTTGCTGGAAGCTGCAGGGGTATAGCAAAGGGAACAGTTGTTCTTTGTCCATGTCTTGATTTACTTTCCATTAGTGCCTGGTGCCTGAGACAGGATAAAGAGCCTGATGCACCTGTAGCCATAATCAAGTGTTTTATGAGGGCTCCCCAGAGCTATATTGCTGCAGCCTGGAGTATTAGAAATATCTATGGCCACACTGCTCTACACAAGATCTGTGTGGAGCATTGTAAGAAACTCAACAGAAAGAGGACATCTTGAAATAATCTAAAACCCATCAAAATACCTTCTGAGCTATGTACTTAAATGAGAAGGGAATGGAGCTGGAAATTAGCAAATGAGGCTGGTGTTTTGTAAAAGATTGGTGCACGTAATTGATAGATATGTTGGTGCCACCTGTAGCCCTTGGCTGGACAGCTGTGTGATGGGAGATCTTGGGAGTGAAAGGGCCAGGTGATAATTGATGAAGGCAAAGAGATAAATACTTAAATTTTATAATCTCCTGGGATGGCAGGACCCTGTAATGCCATCCCAGCAACCACTGGCTGTTCAAGGAAGCCAGAAATGATCCTGAATGTGTTTTAAACTTCTCAGAGTGGCAGAGCTACCAGAAGCTACCAGAGATGCCATGGATTTCGGCAAAGTCCTAACAGCCCTTTGTTGTGAGAGATAGGGATGCTGTCTTTTCTTTCTTTCTCATTTTCTTTCCTCCATCTCTGTTGTTCTCCTTCCTATCTCTTTCCTCCGTCTGTTCAATACAAGCCTGGCACAGTGAGCCCAGACACACTCCCTTTCACAGTGCTGCTGTGATCCCATGCCTGGCAAGGCAGAGAAAAGCTGTGTCCTGTGCCTCCTGGCAGGAGTTACCAGGTGTTGAAGTGGCTGATAACAGCTATTTTCATTGCCTGCTTTCCACAGTAAAGAAGTTGCAAGTATCAGTCCCAGAAGCTGAGTTATCTGGCTGTGCACTTCTTTTCTTTCTGCTGTTACATGTTTTTTTTCTGCAGAAATTAGGATTGGACTCCAGAACTAGATGTAGCCTATCTCACCTGTTTTTCTGAAGGAGAATGCTTTTCATCACATTGAAGACCATCCACAGATTGTTTTTGTAAGAAAAACCCCTTTGCTAACAGGGGATAAGGCATAGGTGACACTAGAAGACTCAACTGTTTCTATTTGAAAGTGTTTCTGGGGTTTTTTTTGGTACTGTTCTCAACTTTTCTCCTATATCTTCAATTAAAAGTTATAAAGATGTTTAAATCATTAGTGTTGCCATGGAGCTGAGAAGCCTGGGTCTGTGCTCTCGACTCAAACCAAGTTTGACTGTTCAGCCTTACAGACAGGGTCGTGTTAACACCTTAACCTACAACTCTTCATACTCTGTTTCATTGACATGAGTGAACCAAGATGTTGGATGCTTTTTCCCCAGGAGTCACAGGCCCTGCTGCTGGAGGGCAGGCTGAGGCTCTGGGTCACTGGTGAGTACTGGTATGTGAGCAAGGTAATTCAACTCTCTCAAGATCAAGCAGGTGACATTACAGCTGCTGGATTCAGGTCACATTCACCACCTTTTCTCTACAGCTAGAGAGGAGATGCATGCATCTGTTAAGTGAATGGAGATTATTGAGTAAACACAGGCTTTCTTATGTAGGGCTGTAATTACAAACCTGCAATATTTCTGTCATAAATTGACCTGGCAGACTTTTCTTAGTGAAGTGTTAGCATTAGCTGCTGACAGCCTTTGGAGTGAGTGTGTGTGTTTGACAGGGGATGCTGTGGAAGGAAACTAGAATGCTGGATTAAAGAATGAAGTTAGCCAAGGTGGAGGAGGAAAGCTGAGCAAAAACTGAAGTAGGACGCGAACCCTCTTTCAGGGACAGCAGACCCTCACCCTTGCAGCAATCACTGCTGCTCCTGAGGCATTGACAGGGGAGTCAGGCGGTGGTGCCTGTTTAAGAGACCCAGTTTAAGAGAAGAAATACTGCAGTAGGAGTATGACCTTTGAAATCTGCTGGGGCAAGATGTTTTGTGCATCTGGTGAGGAGGACTGTGTGGTTCTTTTCCTGAAATGTCCCCAGTAACAAACACACGCATTAGTGATGTTCGCTTTTTGAGTGAGGAAGTGGTTATTTTTCTCAAAACTGAACATTTTTGAATGATTCTCTTGCTATGTGCTCTTAGGTGACTGATTATGATCAAGGCTGTACAGTTAGAGCACATTTGCACTATTTCTTGTTACTGTGTATTGTTAACTTTAAAATTCTCTTTGAGATACCTTTCTGGATTTAATCTTTCAATATTTAAGTGCAGCATATGCTCACCTTTTTCTAAACCTTCACTACAATAATAGGAAAGTTTAAAATTTAAATTAGGGTTTGAACTTTAATTCTGTTTCTTGAGCCATGATGCATGTTTAATAGATGGTGGTATATTTGAAATATTTGTTTGGCAAAATCTTGATTACCAACACTGAGATTTATGCAAATCGTTTTATCTCAGATTTGTGACTCATAATACATCTTGTTATAAAAAGGTTAAATAAAGAAATACAGCTTTTACAGAACATAGGCTATAAACAGACTCCTGAATGAAACAGTGGTTTCTAGGTTAATATTTGAATTTTTAACTTCAGTGCCACGCTTTAAATATATTTCAGGTTCCTTGATCCAAAGCTTACTTTATATTCTGAAGGCGTGCACTTGCTGTAATCTCAAGAGAAGATAAGCATGACATCTGGTTCACACCTGTGGTTTTAGGGATAAGAGCATAGCTGCTTTATGTATTATTCAGGGCACTCTCTTGAAACTGCAAGGAATTTGACTCTTTGAGGCCCTTTGTCCAAAGGTTTTTGTACTTGTCTAAAGTAAACATGAAATATAGAAGTCTTCTTTCAGTAGGTATTGAATAGATTATTTATTCCAACCTGCCCGCTGCCAGGAGGGAAATCAGTTATGCAGGTTAATTATCAGATTTATGATAAAGACTTGTGCAACTCTCATATTTCAAAAGTTCCACTGAAGCATTTTGTGCTGTGACAGAAGACCAGGAGAGGTGAGTGCACCAGTAGCACATACTGGTGTGGATTTGTGTTGGAAGGTGGTACCTGCCCAGCCCTGGCCCTGGGCAGCTTGGACCAGCTCTCCCAGCTGTGTGATGGGAGAGGCTGCACCAGTTTGGAGTGTTCCCAGTTCCCATTTGTGTTTGTCAGTGCAATCCAAATATCTGGTGCTGGTGGTGAGAGGAGTGGCATGAGCAAGAATTGAATTGGTTGGGCACCTCTAGAACCAGAGACACCAACAGTCTGGAGAGAAGCCAGCAGCTGTCACACTGAAAACCAGAACTCCTCTGGTGTCCATTACACAGGTGAATTGTTTGAGTGTGAGATGCTGAGACAGAAGAGATGCTTTCAGAAATACACAGGTGTGAGGCAGACTGGAAATGTGACTCTTGGGCATGCAAATCATTTCTATGATTAAAATACAGTTGAATGAGGGGATGAAACTGGCATGAAGCCTGGTTGAGCAGGGACACAACTGGGCACACCTCCCTCCAGGAGTGTGTTCTGAAAGCTGTACTGAAGCAAAGCCTGCAAAATTTGGACTCAAATGCCAATCTGGAGGCACTCTTGTGTTCTTCAGGATCCCAAATATGTTGAACGTTCTTTTCATTCAACATCAATGGGCCTGTAAGAAATTGGAAGTGTTAAAGCTGAGAGGTTGTTTTACTCACATTATCTAAGGTGATGCCACAAGTGAGCAGCAGCGTCAGGTGCACCAGGGGAGTCTCAACATGTCATCTGCAGACAGGTATGAGCAAGGGAGGGGGTGAGAATCAGAGCTGTGTTTCTGTTTCATAAGCATGGAAGAATAACTTTGACATTTAGCAAAGGACCATTACAGAATGTGCTTGCAAATGGGTTTGCAGCTGTGACAGTGGACAAGGGTTTAACTTTAAAACACTACACAATTTCCAGCACTTACTTTTCTGTCAGTTTTGCTGCTTGCCTGAGTATTTTGCTTCTTGCTGTGCTGAAGTCTAGTTCTTTTTGATTTGTTAGTGTAAATCCAGAATCATGTCCTTAACACACTGGCACCATTAAGATGGTGTACTCAGCTACTGTGTGTGCATCTGTACACTTAAGAAAAGAAGTTTACAGATTTCTTAACGCTGCACTCCAAATGTGTGCAGACTTCACTTTCTGCTTGCTAAAGCAGTCAGAGGGCCAGAGTAGAGAAACCTAGAAAATTACAGTACAAAGATATTACATGTAAGGTTTTCCAACACTGGGGAATTTGGGTAGGCAGCCCATGGTGGGGAAAGATTTCAATTTGAGGTATTTTCAGGAGATCCTGAGTTTTAGAAAGGATATAGTGTACTCACTCCTTGCATATTAAACCTTGTTGAGAGTCTTGAAGTAAAACACCCACATTAAGCAGCTGCATTGGAAATATCCCTCATGTTCCAATGGGACAGATGTGACAGAACTAGTGCTGTCCCTGCAGCACAGGCTGTCACACATCCCTCCAGTAATCTGCAAGTACCTACTGAGAATGGTGCTGAGTACTCTGTTTGCTCTGCCTTTGGCATTATGATGAGAGTCTAGATAGAACTGTATTCTGCAAAATATGAGAAAACCCATTATTATTTTTACCCTCCAAGTGAGCTCTTGTCCTAGCCTGGTTCTGCTGTAACTGTCCATCTACTTCACAGTTCATAAATAAAAATAACTCTGCAAGTGTACAGCCTGGAGGATTTCACATCCCCTCAGAGATAGGAATGGCCTTTCGCCCAGCAAAATGCTGCTGAAAACGTGCCCCATCTGCTGCATAGCTTTGAATCCAGAGTGAAACTATAAATACTTCAAAATTTGTTCTGAGGCATTTGGAAGTTCATTAAACCTCTTGGAGACCTTGCCTTCTCCCACTAAAAAAAAAAAGAAAAATAAGAAAAACCCATCATCAACAAGAAAAAAAGACCACACACAGAGGACATTGGATGTTTTGAATTCCATAGTGCAAAAAGAGGAATTTACGCTAAGATATGAGCTCTCAAAGGAATGAATACTTCTACTAGTGCATCTTTAAAGTGAATGGGATGTGAAATTGTATTAATCACACATGCTAGGAAAAGTATGCTTTTGTGGGGTTTATTCTTCCAAGTGCAGCTCCTTTGTTTTTCCTGTAAAGTGTTGGAGTATTTTTGGAAGGAAATCCCAGTTCTCCCCATTCTGGTAGCACTTCTTGGTGTTTAACAAAGTAAATGGATTCCTGAAAGATAAACTGAAGTATGGACAGTTAGGGTATTTTGAAGTTTAAAGCTCTTCAGTAGTGCTGTTTTTTCTTTTAGGAAGGCCATGGGCAGCAGATGAAGAAGCAATCTAAAACAGACTCTTTTGGGTGGAGTTCAGAGCTAATCTGTTCATATTTGTCCATCCAGCTTGTTTTTGGTTGCTGTGTCATTTGCTGCTTAGCCACTTTCTAAATTGCCTGTTTCAGTTTTTCAGCCATGACAGCAGCTAAGTATTGCCTCTAATTTTTCCATTTGTACAGTGTTAGGAAGCCACGTTTGCCTCAATGTTGTGTGCTCCTGTTGTCTTACTTGGAATATACCACCATTACACAAAGCCACTGTGAGAGACTCAGAGCTACTCAATAAATGCACAAAATATACAAAAATAGTCTCTGGTAGAAGAGGTAAAGACCAGTGAGACACCAGTTGGCTTCCCAGAGCCTGGGAAGATGTCCTTGAGTGTGTGGGTGCAGTGCCCTGCAGCAGTTGTGTGCACTGGATTTCTGCACCATCTGCTTGTAAAAGGAATGTGAACCACGTGGCATAGAATGGTTTGGGTTGGAGGGAACCTTAAAGATCAGCTAATACCAACTCCCTGCCATGGGCAGGGACACCTTCCACTAGATGAGGTTATCCAGAGGCCTGTCCAGCCTGGCCCTGAATGCCTCAGGGATGGAGCACAAACATGACAGCTTCTCCTGTCAGTTCTGAGCTGGCTGAAGTTGGTACCAGTATTAAGGAGGCAATACTCTCTCCCTGAGGTACCTCTGTGACTCTTCCTTATTGCAATAGCAAGCAAGTGAACAGCAGCCTCCAAGTCTTTTTCCTCCAACAACACTCCATATGGTCCTTAATTTCACACTGTTTTCAACTGTGTGTCATTCTTCCCATTAATTTCAAAATTTTAAAACTTTTTTTTGTAGAACTTCTGCTTCAAGAAGGGATAGACAATGACCACATGAGGAATTGAGGTCCAGAAATGGGCAGGGATCAATGCAAGATAGCAGAAACTCTCTGGTAGCCTTTGCAGGGCTAATAGGTTGCCACTTCTTAAGTTACCAGAAGACTTGATATTTAAGAAATATACCTATTTTACACAAAAAAACCCCAGAATGCTGAACTATTTCTCTCTCCTTTGTTTTCATGGGCTTCTAAATCTTTTCAGGAAGAAAAGAGCTTTGCCTTTTCAAGGTTTTTCTTCCAGGCATGAAGGCAATAGCCACAGTGATTTTAAAATTGCAGTGAAGGCTCTCCTGGAATCACATCATTCCGGTTCTTTGGACTTGAAGTGAAATACCATTTGTCAGGAATCCTCTCATGGAAGGGTACAAATGAGCAATACTGTGTGGGGCAATCTTTTAGCCTTTTTTTATTTTTACTTCCTCTCCTTGGATCTCTTCCATCCTTGGACATGTGGTTCACATCCCTTTCACAAGCTGACTATTGCACCAGTTGCCACCCACGTTTCCAGAAAAAGAGCCTCCTAAATTTGTGTGTCTAACAAGATGCTGTGATGTATCTGGATACACAGGTATAATTACCACAGAATGAAGATATTTTAAACATTTTTAGGAGATGAGAAGGAAAGGTTCAAAAAAGCCTCCTGCTCGTTATGCTTCAGTTCTTGTTTATGTCTTAGTATTAAAGTGTTAGTATTATAATCTTCTGTGCTTGGAAGGAGGTCAAATATGAAACAACACTTGTAACAGAGGAAGGAGGATCAGAAACAAGAGGCATTGCACTGGGAGGTAATAACCACAGCTCTATAATTCAAGGGTCTTGTGCATTGTGAAAGAGAAGACTTACTGCTGATTTTTTGTTGGTTTTGAATGATTTATAACATTTCACTTGTGGTGGAGTGTTGCAATCTATGTTGTCATGGAAATTCTATTGAATTTATAGTTCCATTTATCCAAAACGATTTTCCAGACTTCATTTCATGGTGAATCATATGGCTGTTACTCGGAGTACAAAGCAATTGCAAAAAAGTTTCACGTTACGGAAAGCATAAACACTGACACCGTTATTTTCATATTACAGTAATACAAATGAATGCAACATGCAGCTTTTTAGCATCAAATGGGCCTTCCTTGTGTAATGACTCACTGTGTACACATGAGATGGATCTTTGTGTTAGGGATGGGAGCAAGCCTAAGGGGTATTTATTTCTTTCAGTGGAAATCAGGGAAGTTTCTGGCTTGGCAAGGTCCTTCTCTCTTAACATTCAGGACTTAATGCTCAAGATACTGAGTGATGTGGCTGTGATCCAGCAAAGCATGGGAGTCTAGGGGGATCCCATGAGTGCTGGATTTCCTCCCTGTTCTACTGCACTGTCACAGGACCACTCACAGGTTTAAATTTTGTGTAGACTTACGGGCAAAAGGTGCAGCAACTACCACCCTTCAACCTGAAAAAGACTGAAATTGTTTAGTCTCAATTTATAGCATTGGTACACCTACTGCATTGTTTGGAGACAACAAAGCAAGAATTCATGCTTACTGTTAAAGAAGATGAAAGGGAAAGTTACCATACTTCTGAGGGATACAAATGTCTAAACTGAGTTAAATTCTGGTATTTTACTTGCATGATCTTGCTCTTCCTGTTGTTTCAGCTCCTTTCATTTTTTTCAGCCCAGCATTGTATTCATAATCAAGTTGCAATTACATTAGGACAAAGACCCTGTCTGACTTTTTGTTTTACAATTTTATCCAGCACACTTTTAGGCACTGTAGACTACCAAGTTATGACATTCAAAATACGTCTCTCTACCTGCCTAAGTATAGTTAAAAATTCACTGATGAATAATAGACTAGGCAGGAAAAACATGCCATTATCTGCTCCTGTTCAACTTTATCTTTTCAAAAGAATGCAATATACTCTGTGTTATTCAATCAAGCTCTGGTAGGAGAACTGGGAAACATCACGATTCGCTCTTCCCCCTGTCTTTCCTAAGCAGATTTTGAATATGTTATGAATTATAAGTTTCATGGATTTTTTAAAGAGAATATAATGAGAAGTCAAACATTAGACTTTATTGCCCCAGTGTACATCTCACACTCCAGTAAACACACAGACTGCAGGACAGTTATTCTGAATTTTTAGTGCTGCAGTGAAGATTACATTATGTCTGTAGAAAATTTTTATTCCAGCCAAATGGATCACATCATCCAGTTCACTAGAAATCTATGCACATATTTAAAGCAAAAGTAAGTTACATGTGAGCTTTCAATTAAGAAAAATCATGTATGATTCATAATCTTAGCAGAGAATTTATTTTTGTGCAAAAGGTTTTAAATCCAGTTGTAAAAGTGGCTGAGAATAATTTATTCTTACAATGAAAGCAGCTAAGACACTAATTAAGAATTAGTATATTCAGTGCTTAACTCCATCATTTTAAGCAAACATTTCAAAATTTTTGTTTCACCACTCTGCAAAGAGTTGCAATCTACCTGCACTGCCTGGGTGTTGTGCTCTCTGAAAGTACTCTCAGTCTCTAAAGCAGTACATAATAATCCACATCGCTGCTCCCTCTGCGTCTTGCTGCCTAATTCATAAAAAAAATTGGCTGGTCTATAAAACCTTTTATTTTTTTATGCTTTTTTACGATGGTAGTCCTTGGATTGCTGGAAGGAAATGAGCAGAAAGATAATTCTGATGATCCTTTCCCTTGCACCAGAATTCCTGATTCTATTGAATTTTCCGTACTCCACATCTGTGACAGCACAATGAGCCTTTGTTCATTTTTTAATCTAAAGAGAAATCTGCTGTAGGAGGTTGCACAGGGTGATAGCAGCCCAATTTAAAAGTCTCAATTATTTATTTTTAAAATACTTGGCATCTGTCTATGGAAAATATTCTTGCTTGGTTTCCAGTCTCTTAGAATTGCTTTGAACTCACTCACATCTTCTGGGATCTATCAAACGCTCATTGTGGCTTTTCTCTCCTAAGTGCTGAATGAGTTTGGCCATGACAGTCTGTATTGGATGTAAACTTTCTGTCTTTGTAGTGGGGTAATGACAGCGAAGAGATGTCATGCACAGAAATGGTGATTTCTGTCTGGATGCCTGTCATGCCAAGCAGAGAGACAGAGCCTTTTATTTGTGGATGGGTGGCGAAGAGAAGCCATTCATTGGAAGCAGGCTCAGTTCTTGCAAGCCAGTGACATTTCATAATGAGGGTTTAGTCATTCAGAGGCAATTACACTTAATAAAACCAGAACTGGTCTCTGGTGGGCAGTATTTCTCAGTAATATGCACATTTTGGACAGCCTGTCCCTACATCAGCATGGTGGCAGCCCAGTTTGGCATCAAAATCTGAGCACAGAGTAGGGCCTGATATTTTGCCAGGTCTGGGTAACACCAGATTTCTGTAGAGGTTGGAAGAACACGGTTGAAGAATGGTGTTTTCTGCAGGGAGTAGGTTGTCCTGAGGAGGAGGCAATTTCCTGCCCCCAGGGCATGGTGGAGGGTAGGAGCAAAGGCTCTCCAAGCTGGAGAATCAGCCACATGTTGGATGTATGTGGTGTTTTCACTTGTATAAGTGTTGCAGATTTGGAAAAGACAGACCTTGAGTGCTTGGAAACTGTAATGGTTGGCCACTGGATCTTCCTGGACAGCAGAGACTAGAAAACATTACATGTCTTCTCAGGGAGACTGGTGATTATCTCCTGGGTTATGGCAGAGTGAGGGCTTTCTCCCTAATCCTGTTTTAAAGCACTTGTAACAGTCTGAAGATTTTGCCCTCAGTGATATTTTTTCAGGCTTAAATCTGTGCTGTACAGCAAATCTCTCTCAAGTTTGAAAACAATTCTTTTATAGCGTGAAGAGTGTCAAAGCATGAAGTTTTCCCATTAAAAGCAAACTCTTGCCCTCTCCCTGTCTTTGTAAAGCTCTGTAGCTGCAGTAGTATTAGTGGTGGCATTTTAGGATGTAGAGTTCTTCCTGCAGGAAAAGTACTTTTGTTTCACTAGGGATGGTTTGTCTCAGCTTGACTTTACCAAAATACTGAACATTTCAAGTTGCTTGGACACATGTGGTCTTTGTGATGCCTCTTTACAAGGTAAATGCAAGTGCACTGCTGTGTTGCACACATGAGATGAAAGAAGGCTGTGTAAACCTTTCCCAGCCTTGTTAGTTGTAGTGGGGCTGGATGTGAAAGCCTTGTAAATCTCATATATTGTGCCATGGAGAACAGGACACTGATGGGCTCCTGGACCTGTGCCACGGGGAAGGCTCTTTGGAGCACAGTCAGCAGGGATGTGTGGAACAGAGCATTCTGACTGCACACAGGTAGTGCCACACTACAGAGGGCATTTCAGGCTCTACTGCAGGATTCTCAGCCTTTAAATTTTTTAATTTTGGAAAGTACAAGCTGTTGTGGAATCACATGCAAAAATGTACAAAAATGGCTGTTGGATGGGGCTGAAATCAGCCAGTGTCACAATTAAAGTTGGATGTGTAAGCTTGGGTGATTCTCCATTCTGCATTTGACAAATAGCATATTATAATAGAATCCAAATTTTCTTTAGCTTAAAAGCCTCTTTGTTGTATTCTGTGCTGCTGGTTTTTGCATCCCAGGCAGAGACAGTAGAAGTCATTTATATGCAAAGTGCCCCATATATTGTATATACTAATTATATAATAAGGAGTAATAATGAAAATTTTCTAGCATGTTTAGGCCACTTAAGTATGCGGTGAAATTAATTTTACATTTAACTGTCTTATTCCCACTTTGTACATAAAGAACCTTATCCCACCCATAGAAAATATTAAATTAACTATCTACTGATAAATGCATTCAATATTATGTATATTATGAATAAAAGAACAAAAATACATTGGATACATTTGCATTTTATTGTAAATTGGGGAAAACTGATGAGGCTGTATTATGGAAGAGAACAATATGTGATCACATAATTAGAAAATTGCCATAATACTGATGCTCAGCGGTGTCCAGGTGTGGTTTTATGAGCAGCCTGAACCATGAGGCTTTAAGGGTGTAACTTTACTGTCTTTTTAACATTGTTTTTGCAGGGTGTATGTGTGTAAATTACATAATAGTGATTCCTCAGATATTGTATTCCTGAAATGTTCCTTCTAGCTATATGAGCACATAAGGAAGCTACTGTATGACAGATGACAATAATTTTTCATATGGGACAGTTCCCCTTGACATGATGGATGCAGAGAGAGCAACCACACTCTCTGGAAAAACACCAGGGAGCAGTGGTAAAATGCTCCAATGTGTATGGTAATCAAGGCAGAGTGTGGTTCTTGATTAGGCTATGAGATTGCACTGCTAAGATGAGGGATCTGAATGAAAAACTCTTTTACCAAAGCCCTTTGCACTGGTATGCAAGAGTGTATTGTAAAAATTAATTTCCTTAAAATGCCATAAGCAAAATTGATCCAAAATGATTCTGGCATATGCTGAACTCACTCTGTGATGCTTTTCTTCAGAAATTCCTGTGAGGAATATATTGTGAAATGTTTTATGTAAGGCATAGATAATTTTAAACTTTATTTTAAAGAGAAGCAAAATGTAATTTGTGAGTGTTTTGCTAGGTTTGGTCTGTGCTGGCTAAACTGAAGTTTAAGCAATTCTACCTGAAACAAACTGCTTCTAATTTCTACATCAATGTATGGCTGCACCTTGCTCTGCATTTGTTCAATCCACAAGTTGTCAGAATCTGGAGGTACTGCCACCTCTGTAAGATATTGTCAGCATTTGTGTGTGTGCCGTGAGTATGCTGGGAATAGGAAGGCCAAAGAAGGGGAAGAAAATTGCTTTGAAATTTTATAAAGCTAGTGTAAGTGCCTAATTTTTTCATTTCTTTGTGGGTTATTTGGAGTGTGGTCTTCCTCCTGCTGAAAAAAGTACCTCTGCCTCTGAATGCTCTGATCTTCATGTTGGTTTTTTCCTTATGTGGTGATTTTTTTTAACTGTATAATACTGGCAAAGCACCTATCTGCTATAGCCAGTATATACAGTCAGAAGCCTGGGAATCAGTAAATGTGAATAGGAATGTATCTGTGCAAAACAAAAGGGTATCATCTCTCTTGGCATGTACAAAATATGGGGAAGAGTGCTTTTGTGAATATCATAGGATGTGTCATGCAGCACTATTTTGGAAAAACCCAAACAAGTGTTTGGGTCCTGCAGACAGACTTGCTGGAAGGAGCCATGGTCAGACCAGCAGTGTGTTGGGAGGCACAGACAGTCTCAGCTAGACCTTACTTCTCCCTCAAACCATGAGCTGTGTGCCTGTCTCTTACCATCACTGCAGTGCTGGGAAAGGGGCAGGTGCTGGTGGTGGCCAGCAGAGTGAGTGCACAGCTTCAGCAAGAGGCTACTGGCAGAGAAGCCAAGGGGTCCATTCCCATTTCATAGCCAGAAAGAGATTTATTTTTTTTCTACACATCAGCCGGCCAGTGCTGGTTTGGGTTGTGAGATCCATCTAGAAAGTTCCCTGAATGGCCACAGGAGCAACTGCTGTGAAGTCCAGTCCTTGTGCTTGGCTGTCACCATTGGGTATGTGGTTTTAATTTGTGCTGTGTAGGGTACGCCTACAACAGATGTTACCAACACTGAATTTATTCTGTGACTATACACCACCTGCATGGTGCAGTGTTGAGAAGGGAGAGTTGTGTGCTTCAAACCAGATCTTTCAGAGCAAATCGTGGCTGATAGAGATGGACTAACACAAGGGGCTTCTTTTGGAATGGAAGGGTTGGACAACTACTGGAGAAGCTGCATGTGTTCTGACAGCTGGCAAAAGCGTGAGCTCAACAACTGTGGGAAATGGAATGAGAACCATACAGGAAATTAAGAGCATGAGCACCCACAGGCCTCTGTGGGCTGCCTGTATTCATGGCATGTGGAGTGAGATTGTTTAACCAGCAGAGTGTGTAGAGGAAGCTGTTCTTGGTCCTCTTCTATTTGTGTAACTCCAGCACTTGTTACTTTGGGGTAATCATTCTTCTCACCTGATCTTACTTGGGGTTTGTTTATTAACAGTTATTATTCATTAAAAACATCACATCAATATATATGGTTTTGTCTCACACTTTTTGCAGAGTACTAACGCTTTGGAAACAAAAGTCATGAAATTTAACTGAAGACAGGGAGAAATGTGACCTTAACTGATAGACCTGAATATCGGAGGCTCATAAAAATGCATTGCTATGGAGACAGACTTTTATCTTACAAATTACTTTAGGAGTAAAGGAATAACTCTAAACATTGAAATCCTTTTCAAAATTCTCTATGGATTTTGAGATAAATATGTTTAGCACATTTAACAGAGCGGGAGATGAGTCTTCAATGTGCAAAGAAATGAAGAGATGCTGGCAGAAAGCACAAAGTTTAACATCTGAACAGACTGGCCATACTGTTTACCCTTGGATTTGGTATTAAAATGCATTGCATCAACTCTGTTCCCTGCTTTCTGTCCCAGCAGGGCAGTCATGCTATTAATCAAGATGCTGTTTAAACAATATTGTTCAGCAGAATTCCTTTATCTCAGGTTCATAACACTGGGTTTACATACAACATGTATGCATTACATCATGTGAAAGCTGTATGAATCAACACTAATGTGATTCTGTTGTTGGTTTTAATTTTTGCAGATGCAGATTTACTTCTACAATCCTGATGACTTTGACAGTTTTGGAACAGCAGTTCTAGAAAACAGGGTGGTAGGAGCCATGGCCGTGTTTTTTCAAGTAAGTTAAAACAAAGGCTATATCCATAAACCAAAGTGTTCACCAAGTACTATTTAATTCATTGAATTGTTTCAAGCTTAATGGATGCATCTGTTTTCTTGTTCCCACCTGTCTGAGTGAAAGATACTTCATATTGTCTATGTGTGATTTAAAATGTAAATAAGTATATTTAAAAACATAATGAAAAATTTTGCCTGGATTGTTCTGACTTTATAGCTACTCTACAGATGCAGATTGGAGAGCACATTTATCATGGAACTTCCCTTGTTGCTGAAGCACATTGCTGCAGTCCCTGGAATACTAACAAACCAACACCAACTGGTTTTGTTTAAGGAAAACTTAAAATTCAAATGTAGCTTGAGAAAAAATTAATCAATACGTTTCATCAATCTTATCTGTAGCAGCTTCTTCTAAATTGTCATAGTAACAAGTTCTTGAACAGACCAGGTTTAGGAATGAGTGAATTTATGCATCCACTTGTTTGAAATGCATCCTGTGAGAGATGCAGATCTGGGGCTGCTGGGTGAGCTCATTTGTGGTTCCACATGCCCCAGATCTGTGGTGTGGGGCAGGGAGCAGTGCTGGTGATGGGAGTGTCACCTGTGGCAGTGGCACTCAGCAGTGTGAGCTCCTTGTCACCTCACGTCAGAAACAGGGTCTTACCTTTCTGACTCGAGGGTGAATTGAAGAGAGAGCTGGAGCCACTCCACACCACCAGACTGTCACAGGCAGAGAAGTAGCTAATGAAGATTTGAAATGTCTTGAGGTCTTGCTTTTCAGAAGAAAGGAAAGGAGGGAGGGAAGAGCAAGGGAAAACACTGATCTTTTGTGAGGTTTCACTCTAGTTTTTACTGAGGAAGAAAGTGATCTTGCTGTTATCTTTGTGAAGCCAGATAAAAAGGAATATGCAAGTACCCATATGTAAATACCTCCCTTTTTCTTATGATGTTAGAGTGACAAGCCTGACTCTGCTGCTCAAATTAAGTAAGGTTGTCTTTTTGCATGTCACTGATTTTGATCAAATGCTTTGATAAGGAGAAAAGGAAAGATCCTTGTATTGCATAAATTGCTGTAACTCTGCTGACATCAGGATAGTGGAAGGAGGCATGTTAAATTCATCACTGTTGGATTCTGAGCACTTCTGTGGCATTTCATATTAGGGCAAAGTTGGTGGAGCTGTGATAATTTACAGTGGCATGGCATGATAATGATTCCCCAGACTTTTTAATCTCAGTGTACTACGGGAAGCTTTGGGTAAGTTGCATTTGGCCATACGAAGTTCAGAAGCAGAACAGCCAAAGGCTGGTTTATAGCACAGTGAAACATTGTGGGTTTGGTGTTTGTGCCGTGTCAGGAGTGTGGGTTTGTGTCATGGTGTGCACCGTGTGTTGTGGCATCATCTGTCTGCAATTCAACTGCTAAATTACCCTGATGGGCTTCATATCAGCCATGTGAAGCACTGCCCCATGTCACATCACCTCCTAGTCTGTATGTGACATGTATTCCCTAAATCCCTTCTTTTTACAGGGTCTTAAAATTGTGGTGGGACTGTGTTTGGTGTTCCCCACCTGCAAAGCCAAGTGCTGCATTTACTGTAAGTCTCTCTTTCCACGATTCCAAGGGAGCCATTTAAATAACTTAAAATAGTGTGTTATGCAATTAAAAAACCCATCTTTGATTGTCAGAGACCTCAGGCTTTTCAAGACTCCAACTGAGTGTTGTAGTCCCCTCAGGGAAACAAGAAATCTCCATCATTTCCATCCCTGCCAGCCACAGGACATGGGGCTGTAAGGTCGGGATGATGGTGCAGCTGGGCTCCTCTGTTCTGGCAGCTGTGAAATCTGAGGCCATTAGGGATGAGCCCTCTCTGATCTTTTCCAGAGTGTGGGGTCAAGGTAATTCTTGGCAAAGTGACCCAGGGATGACCTGTTTTGCAGCTGCAAGGAAATGGTTTGGGGGGTTTTGGTATATTTTCCTTTTCTTTTGGGTTGAAATGAGAAATCAGTGCTGTGTTGTTAAACTTGTGAGTGTAGCAGGTTTTCTTTCTGGGCAGCTTTTCTCCAAGAAAGAGAACAGTCAAGGAAGATTTGTAATGCCCAGAGTCCTCATTCTAGAAGGGCATGTACTGAATTCTGGCACCTGTAAATAATCTTCAGGGACACCAGTGTGACAGCTGCTATTTTGGCCATCATGAGGATTTTCCAGAACTAGTCCCATAGGGCTTGAATTGTTGTTGTACATAGGGTTATTAATGGATGCTGATATCCTTTGTAGATCCCTACTGTTTTTGACCAAGGTTCTGTTTTAGCCCCCTCAGCTGTGTATGATGTGCTGGGCTTGTTGATCTGTGACTTGGGAAAATGTTTTTCTTGAGAAATACTTGGTGTTCCCTGAACCTTGCTCCCCAGGACTCCATACAGATAAATTTGCCATGGCTAGTATTTCATGCAGCTAATTTAAAGCTGTCTTTTAAAATTGATTCCTAGTGACTTTTGAATGAAATGTCCCTAAGATGTCCATGGTCACATTTTGATTGGCAGCTTAGGTTGTTCAAGTACTAACAGCTTTCTACTTTGCAGAGCTTTGGTCCCATCTTGAAATCATTTACCTGGAACACAGCTTTTAAAAATCGTAGCAAGAGAGGTCATACTGTTTTTTCCAAATGCATTGCAAAACTGTATCATGCTTGCTTTTCTGTGTAAATATTTTAACATAAATTATTGGATATGTTTGCCATTAAGACTTGGATTTTTGCTAATGTGGTAATGCTGTGTTGGAGTGAATGTGCACAACACTGGCTGAGTTTATAGTCTGGCAGGTGTTTTTTGTTTGAATGATGTTCATAAATGTTCCTTTGAAAATCAGGTTCTCCGATGAGTGAACATTATACTGAACTATATAATTATTGGTGAAACATTAAATAATTAAGTACCCTCTTTCTTCCTTTTTAAATAATTTAACTTGGACTATACAAGAATTTTCCTTATTGAATTCATTATTTCAGGGGCAATTTCCAGGTAAAGTACATTGGTTCTGAACTTGGATAATTGAAGCACTTGGAATTTCGTTGTAATTAAAGCTGTGCTTTTCTCATTACTTTCATTTTAAGCTCTGTTGATAAATGCTATTTCTGTTTCTGTGCTGCAGGTTGGTTGATCTGACAAAAAAAAAATTACCAAACTAAGAAACAATTCTTGCAAATACAAACTGCTATAACTGCTCATCTCTGTATTTCATTGTGGATAGACACTGAGAGGGTCTCACACAAAATAGCACTGTGGGGACTCTATAGCAGGTATTGTCAATTTGCAAATTAGGTGCACTGGCCTCAAATCTCTGCCTGGATTTTCTTTGTTGTCAAAGAGAACTCACTTGTTATTGTAGCAAAAATCAAAATCCCCTGGAGACAAAGGAGAGAATGCCATGACAAATGAGACCTTGCCTTCAGACAGGTTTTTCAGGGGAACACATTATGGCCATTCCTTGCAGTGATTCGGTGTTAGAGTGAAGCTGGAGCTGGTAGGAGATGTTCAGCCTGACAAGCCCATCACCTCCTGCTGACAGCACCCTCTTGGCTGGCAGGAAAGGCTGCTGGATTTACAGGAAGGGTACTGATGGACCCAGATGAGGGGCCCTGTTTTGTGGGAATCCTAAATGAGCTTCTGGCTGCACACTGGGACCCAGCAGCTGCTGGAACACATGTAGCAGGTCCCAGTCCAGCAAGGCACCTCAGGCTTGATTTAAGTGATCCTAACTTGAATAGTTGGTGCGCGTGTTTAATTTCAGCCCACGTAAGATTCAGCTTGTAGTTAATGATGTTCTGGCTCTGGGCCTTGGTTAATTGTCAGGCTGAGCTAGCTTTGAAGCAAACCAGGAATGGAAGGCAAGGCCCAGGTCTCTCATGGTTCCTGAGTCATCTGTTCATCATACATGTAATACATATTTATAAGTCACATTTAAAATGAGTAGTTACTTGGATTAAATGCATTCAGACATATTGCACAGCTCTGTTTTAACCATATAACAATATAATTCATTGCATACTTCACTACTTGCTTTATTAAATCCAAACTTGAAAGTGTTCAAAACAAACATATTGCTTTTGCATTTGAAATATTCATCTTTTAGTCCTGCAGTATATTCATTATGGCAGAGAATACTTCATTCCTTGATTACTGCTGTGAAAAGGCACAATACTGATTCCCCAAGCACTCATCAAATATTCGATAGCTCAGAAATTCAGGAGGAGGTGATGGAATTCTTGTTCCTACCGGGAGGGCATATAAATCTATTTTATATTTGCAGAGAAAACCATCAGTGATTAGTTACTGTGTCTCAGGTACTCAAACAAATCATCTCTAAAGAAATTAAGTAAAAATGAATTTTAAAATAACTTTTAGCAATGCTTTCATCATTAAAATTAGCTCCATAATGATGAGTGATGTTGATACCTCGATCACTCAAGAGCTTCAGCAGTGCAGAGCTAGATTTTTAAAGGTAATTAGGTACTTGGCAGCAAATGTGCAACTAGCAGTATTTTTAAAAGTACATGGGATAAAAATCAAGGGGTTTACATGTCTTAAGCTGAGTTGCCTTCCAATACTGACATGTCTTTTTAGGTTTGTTGAAAAAAAGCTACTCTGTATCCCTTTTAACTTTCAGATCTGTGTATGTATTATTTGCATATAAATTTCTTTATATTTACTAGTTACTCATGTATCCAGATATTTGTTCTTCAGAAAAATGCATGTTTGTGGCCTTGCTTTTTGTGAGATTTTTTTGGTAGTAGTTCTTGGTCTGCTTCATCAATATGATCAATCACTCACTTTTCACAGGGGCCTAAATGAGCTGAACACAGAATAAATTGGTGGAACACCATCAAAGCTATTGAATATTTGCCAAAAATATGCTTTTTAAATGTATATTTCTCAAACAACAGAATTCAGCTTTTAACTTCCCTTGGAAGCCTTTTTGTTCCCTGTTCTTCCTTTTCATTAACTGTTTCATGTGTTTGCCACCATAACTAAATAGATTCAGTGAATAAGTGATTTAAATACGGTGGCTGTTGAGAAAACCACATCCAGTAGGAGACAGAGTCCCATGTTCCCATCTCAGTTCCTGGAAATTCCCTGATTCTGCCCTGCCCTTATTCTAATGCTTTTTGAAAGTCTGAACAAAACGAGATTGATTTTGACAATGAGAATGGAGAGAGAGGTGTGCACTTCTCTTGGAACATTATATCCACCTACATGAAGCATAATCAGTACTCCAGTGTTTAGGCAATATCCTAGAGGTGATTTGCAATAGTGAAAATAACACATGGCATCATTAACATGCAGAGCATCATCCAGAGTCATTGAGAGACTTTTCATTTATTTTAATTGACTTCAGATAGACGTAAAGAACTTAAAATTGAATTACAGTATTAATTTTTTTAAATGTTTACATTAGAATCTGTGGGGTTTTATTAATAGTGGCTCATGAATAATAAAACTGTTATTATTGATTAGCAATGTTATTTAGTATCAGTACAGGTATATTTTTATTATCTTCATACCATGAAGATATGTACAGCTCCTTATTCAGTAGCTGTATACCAATAACAATCCATGAAGGTGAATACAAGCAAAACAATTTGAAATGTATTCTTCTTTACTTAGTCCAGTTTCACAGCCTTTTGAAATGTTGCAGTTGTATGAAAACATTAGTAGTTACTAAAATTTTAAAATTAAATTAAATTAAAAATAATTCTTAAGGTCTGTTACATTTGAGTAGAGTTCAGTTTGTCAGTGGCACAGACCTGCCTCCAGACGTGGTTTTTTTAGCCAAAACATGCAAGTTTGGGTGCCTAATAACAAGTGCTCATGCTGATCAAACAACTTCCTCTGAAACCATTTTGATAGGGGGAGGGTTTGGGTAGAAGACAAAAACTCATGGAAGCTCTTTCTATAAAAATCTATTCTACCCTTTCCATTAAAGAAAACAAAATATTTTTTTTTTAAACTAAGCCCAAAATTCTGATTTTTATTTCAACTTATGTGGAAAGTTTCTTAGGGAAACGTGAATATTTTTTGAATATTTTATGTAAAATAAGAAAGGAAAGGGAGAACAGATGGAGAATAACTGAGAGTAAAATATATATCTATATATCTCCAATTTTCAAGCTTACTAAATTTCCAGTGCTTAACAATAAGACCATATTCTGATCCATACCTCTGCCCAGATTAGTCATGTTTCAAATGGTATTTAGTAGTAAAACTGCTGTTTACAACACTTTTTTTTTTTTTTTTAATTAAGGTTTCTTGTAGTAATGTTCTTCATCCTTTATTTTGGTAAATAAATGAGCAGGCTGACTCTTGAGAGCACGAGGCAAACAATCCCTGATGAAGTCTTGAGTTTAGTAGAGAAGCTTCAAAAGGCTTTTAGTTGTGGAGGGCGATGCAGTTGTGAGAAGGGCAGAGCTGCATCCCTCTCTCAAAAAGGAGGGCAGTAAGAAGGTAAGGACAGGACAGACTGCAGGGTGAGCCCTGGGACCTGAATGTGAGCAATTTGAGGAGCACAGAGAGCTAGGAAGGGTTTGTGAGCCCAGTTCATCACTCAGTGCTGCTGGACTCAAGAGACTCACTCAGAATGAATGAGCTCATTCTGAGCTGAATTGCACTGAAGAACCAGTGGCCCTTTCACCTGGGGGGCTTTCTGTACCAGATGCACTTTGGTTCCCTGAACTTTGAGTGCACTGCCAGCAGCACTGAGACAGCCCTTGCTGCTGGGCTGCTGTGCAGAGCCTGGGCTCGCGGGATTCCCTCGTGTCACATCCCACACAAACACGAGCACAGGTTCTGTCTGCGGGCAGCGTGCTGAGGGTTCGGGCTCTGCCCACACGCCTGGCATGGCTTGGCATGAGAAGGGGCTCATGTGGATAAATCTGTGAGTGTGAAGAGCAGAGGTGTTCACACAGCAGCCTGAACATCCTGAGCGAGCCTGCTTGGAGGAAAGAGGTACAAATGTGTGAGCGAAAGCGGGGCTGGATTTGGAGGCACAGACTGACAGGGCGGCTGAAACAGATCGTTCTTGGAAGCAAACACATCGTTCCACTTCTGCTTGCCTGTGTTCTGCCAAGAGGCATTTGCAGTCTCTAGATCATGATGGCTGCAACCTGCTGTGTTGAAACTTTTCTATCCACAGGCTGACTGTGCTGTGTAGAAGGGTAATTTACCTTATGTGCACTTCTTCAGTGCCCAAGCAATGGTCTTCCTTTCCTTTCTTCTCTTCACTCTATGAGCTTGTTCAGGGTATTTTCCACTAAGGCAAAAGTCTGATGACCTCCAAAATGCATTTCAGTTTAAGCATTTTTGTTAGATTGGGTTTTAAAGGCTGTTCTGAAAGCAGTACCAAGCAGTTCTTTTTACAGTACCAGAGAAAAATACCAGAATACACGGAGTCTTTGGCTTTTATTTTGTTTTCCATCTCAGACATATCTAAGGAAATGAATTTCCAAAGCATCTAAAAAATCTAATTGAACATAAAAATTATAATTAGATCCTTTCTTTCTCCCAAATGCACTGTCAATGCTTTCTTAACTGAGAAGTCTGAGACCACAACTCACAACTTGTGCTGTCTCTGGTTTGGATGCAGCAGTGGGGAATAGCAGTGGGGATGGGTTACCAAGTGACTTCTGCTTTTTGTGATAAATCACAGTCCTATGGTCCAATTTATTTAATAAAAAAAATCACAATTATTGGTATTAGGAAGGAACTGCAAATTTTCTTCTTGTTGACAGGACTTGGACTGCAAAGTTCTACAATGCTGCAAATATGAAAAATGCTCTGTACATTTTATGGGGTGTGTCCTCAATGTCTTGATCTTGATCAGTCATAACCATTAATGAGGGTGGTTGTACGTGTTTCATGGGAGTAGATCTCTGTGTTCTTCTGGTTTAATGTTCATTTGAATGTTAGGATCACTGTCTTACAGTTTACAACATTGTAAATGTTTTTGACCTACAGGGTTTTTGTTTGCTTTCTGAATGATTCTTAATTGATTAATAGATTGAGATTAATCCCAAGCGGAATGCCATTATTAACTTGCTTCATTAAATTACATACCAACTTGTTAGCATTAATTCTCATAACTGTCCCCTTATATTTTAGTGGTTTTATTTGAATTACTTGCCTCAAGAACTTGATCAGCATGCATTTGTGTATTCTTTTCTTCCCTTTCTTTTCTCTCACCCTTGATGTTCAAAAGTGGGATCAGTTTAGGAATATTTATAGAGTCTAATGTCAGCTTCTTAAACACAGCAATTTACTTCTCTGTGATTTAAAAATATCCTGTTTAAAAAAACAAAACAAAACAACTATATTGTAGCCATGCCATAAAAAAATTTAAATTTACAGAAAATGTCTTCTGGAGTTTTTATTATCAGGCTCCTGGAAATGACACTTATATGTGAAATATATAAAAATTACAGTTGTCAGCCTATAATCTCACCCCTTTGTGGTTCAGGAAGATTAAAACTCAGGAAGTCTACTGATTATAATCATTAGACTAAAACACAAATTAGTTCCCTAACTACAGTAGTAGTTTTTGCATTTTGCTCTCTGTTGTGCATTGTTGATGCATCACTTGGTCATTTTGTCAAACATCACAAAGCAAACCTAGAGCTCAGACAGCGTGGAGGGACCCCAGCCTTCCTGCAGGCTCCATCACTGCTTCAGGGAAGGGACAACAGCCCCTTTTTGTGTCTCTGAGCATTGAGAAGACATCAAATCTGGCTTGTTTGTAACTTTGGGGTAGCAATGATTGCTTCATCCCTGTCCTCCTTACATGTTCCAAATCTGGTTCATTTTGACTTGACCTTTTCTTTAAGACAGAGAGAGAGAGAAGCTGTAAATAAAGAATCAATTTTTTGCTATCTAAGTTTTTGGAGAGTTTTGCTAAAATTAATCTCAGTTACAGAATCACAGGAGATGTAAAGATATACATTCATCACCTTTCCTCTCCTCTCTCCCAAGCAGAACAGCTGCCTCTGGGAAGTCCCAGTTTTCTCACAGTTTTTAGATACCTAGCCTGGATTCCAGGAAGATAGTTTTTTATGATTGTCTGCCCATCTTATTTTAAAATTAAATTTGATTTTTTGAATTTATATTTTTTTTTAAACAGGCTCTGTATTCATCTAGCTCTCTGACCATTTGTCTCTGAGAGGATTAAATGTATTACATGTGGTTTACATTCATGGGATGTAGATGGAGAAATCTTACATTTGAGCCAGGAAACTCCAGTTCTCCAGTCCACATGTTACCCAGTTCTGCAGGATTTTGAACAGGATTTGTTTAACCCTTAGAAAAGTTAGGCCTGTTTTTGCCCTCTGTATCTTCCATGAAACTGCAAAGTCTTCTATGTGTCTGGTTACCAGTTAGTGTTATGGCACATTTTAAGCAAAGGTGAGCACAGGATCTATTCATAAGTGATTGCTGAGTTTCACTTTTTGCCATAAAAGAGAGATTGGTTATAAAGCTTGAATATATAAAATAGATGGGTAAAATTGGGGCTTCCTTTCACTTCAGATCTTCTGGCTCAGATGAAAAAGTTATTAAATACAAGCTGTTCTGCCTGAAGAATTATTACTGTAGTTCTCAGCTATAACAGTGCCACGTTTCTCCTTGTATTGGCAAGAATAAACAATACAAGCTTCAGACAGAATTTCCTGGGTAGCATACCAAATGTTCTGGAAAACCTTCTCGGACAGCAGCTGATACATTTTTAATACAAATAAAACGTAATTCTTTAGTCTCGTTCCAGTTTGATCCCTAAGGTGGAAAAAGTGTACGGACTATGCATAATTGATGTATTTGTTTGAAGTGTTTACCCAGATACTCCATTCACAAAGCCTCTTTTTGTTAATAGGTTGCCGTGAGATGTAAGAATTACTTAGGGCTCTTTTTGTACAAATAAATGGAACGTGTCATGTTTTTTGTACAGTCAGTGAGGTGGTTACACAGTCATCCTGACTGTGTCTTTGTGCTGCCCACGCTGCTCAGCCTAAGTCACAGAGCGGGTCTGGCTGAAATGTCAGTATTTTCCCAGATCACAAGTGATGGGAAGGCATGAAAGCATGCAAGGGAGAGAAGAGGATGGCTGGGAGCTTTCAGGGTCACATGGATTGGTGTCAGGTTGGCGTGTCTGTGTAAGCACCACCCCAGTTGTTACCAATGATTTGTGTGGTTTCTTCTGCAATTCCTAAACATTGCACATGATGCAGAGCAAGCATGTGGGAAAATGTCCCTCAGTTATTGAATTATCATCTGTCCTAAATTACTGTAAGTCCAGTGTTACAGGTTACTGCCAGAGGGTTGAGTTGTTGCTGGGTTTTGCTGTCTGTAATTTTTGTGCTGCAGGATGACTGTGGGAGAGATGATTATTGAGGGTGTTCTTAGCCCATGATTTTCATTCCAGAGGTCAAAAAAAAAAAAAAAGGCAATGAAAGTAAATCATAATCTAGTGTGGTCCCTTCTTGATGTCTTTATACAGATGTAGACATTTGTATGTATAACTGATGTTTTAGCTGATAACGCTGATGGCAGATCACCCCAAAATAATTCTGCAGCTGAGATGGCAGCTTGCCCAGAGCAATCCTGGTACCTGATGTTTTACCTCCTATGAATCTAAATCAGAAATCTTCAAGTTTATGGGGTGGAGCTGAGGGTATGTAAACCTGGGAACCCTTTTACAGCATAACTTTATAGTAGCTTTCACATGTATCTTCTACATCTGGGATTCACTGAAAAGCACACTAATTTGACTAAGGTGATGAGTTCCAAATGAGCTCAGTGGTCCTGGTTTGAGTAATTTAAACCTCCTTTTGTTTAAAGTTCAGGTGGGCTGGTATCAAGAGTTTCCAGAACAAAACCAGCCCAGAAGCTGGGATGTGCTCTTATGCTCTGCTGGAGATAGGTGACAGTCAAGAATGCCAATCACCATCTTATTCTATGCAGAAAAGTGAAACGTGTTAAATAAAGATGACTTAAATCTGTTCAGCACCTCTGAATAGTGAGTTTTGATGGAGCAGGATTTTTCCTATGAGCTTATGGTGTTTGCAACTGCTTCACAACTCTGAGGAGCCAAGGAAAAGCTGTCTGGCTGACACCATCAGAACAGTATTTAGCTGCTGATTGTAACTGTACCATTTCTGTGCATCAAAAATGCATTGGAATGTGGTCATTATCAAGTCTAAAGAGACTTTCTGAAAGAGGGTATTGGTTTTGCAACATCTCTGCTGTATCAAATGAAGCCTAACTGGAGATTTGGCAAAGTGTTCTTTATGAGTAAAGTAAAATGATGTACCACATTAGAAAGAAGCTTGGTTATTAGAAAGCTCAGTCTTGCTCCTGATAAAATGGATTTTTTTCACCGTAAAATTCATCTTTACTTGCTGCAAGAATATTGCTAAAAGAGATTAACTTTGGATCCCAGTGTATTTTATAGTGTGTCTCATGTTATTTTAAGGCTGTAAATATATTAGCTGATCTGTAAGCTTCACTTAAGTTACTGCTTTCTGGGTTTTGGAAGAAATAGGATCATGGTTACGCAGGAACCAGGAATATTGAATTAAATCACCCCTTTTGATATTTATTTTCCCTTGGGATCATGATATCAGATCAATATTTAAAAACAGCTTTATGGGTAAGTGTTGATTAGAAAGCAAAGCTCCATAACCTTAACAGCTAAGCTAGGAATTTTTTTGGTGCATTTTATGTGTGGTTTGTATGGCATTATCCATATGCCTGTGTTAAAAGTAAGAAAATAATTTTATTATTTTCTTACTCCTTATTCCTTCCTGCCTGCCTTGCTACCTGGCAAACCTACTTTATCATATCTAGATCCTATAAAAATATCTAACATAATTTGAAATGCTCTTGTGTGAAACATGATTAGACTGCATCAATCACTTTTCAAAGATTTTTTTTCCCCTCATCATTTTGTATTCTAAACTGCTAAAATCACATTCTTTTATATCCTCCTGCATTTCATGGGAGGAATGAACAGACAGACAGTTCCCCATCTTGGGTGAACCAGTCTTATTAAGTACTCTCCCACAGCACATACCAGTCAAATTAAGCTTTAGGTTAACGTTTTGGAATGCTCTCCTCTTGCCAACTCATTACTAGTGATATGGCAAAGCAAACTGTTGCCTTCTGCTATTCCAGATATCTACAGAGATTTATTACATTTCAGCTAATAAGCTTACCTTCCTAATAGCATGCAGCCCACCCCGCCTTATGGCTTGACTTGTCCCTGCTCATGACTTCAGCAGAGAATTAAAGGCCAGAATAAAGGTGGCTTTTAAACCTGTCTGGGCAGAGCTGTTTGGGGGTCCCTGTGTTTTGGATGGGAACATCCATCATTTTGGAGTCTGAGCTCACTCATTACCTAGACCAGCTCTGCGCTACCCCTCGGGCTGATACCGATCCCCCTCTATGGACAGATGGTGCTGGGAGAGGAGGGTGATGCCTGGGCAGGTGGCACCACCTCAGTGTGCAGGGCCAGATGGGCACTCAGGGCTTAGAGAAACTTGGTCTGTGTGTGCAGTACAGCTGGCTGCTACCACACCTGTCTAATAGAGTTGTTGAAAGACTGTATAAATTCATGCTGAGCTGTGGGGATTATGTCTTGTCAGCTGTTCTTGTGTCAGAAGCAATTTTTTTAAATACTGCATTTGTGTCCTAAATGCCCAGCCTGTGTGTGCCTTTTAGAAAGTGCCCCCTTCCTTCCTTCATTACTGCTTGCATTGCATCTGAGATATGTAACTGAGACATACAGTGTCTTGCCCCTAAAAGTAGGAGATTTTAATATGTCTTTGTTATCATGCTATGTTTTCTGCCCCGCTTAAAATGTGAGTGTAAAGAGAGCTGCAAGTGCAGGTGCTGGGGGTACAGACCAGACTCCAGGGAACATGGGATGCTCCAGCATGAAGCTTTTGGGCTGTGGTGCTTCTCTGGAAAGCCTCTAATCCTTCACAGCGGCCAGCAGCGCAGTGCTCCTCGTGTGCTTGTTACAGCTGGGCTGGAATTCCAACTGTGCTGGGTCTCAGGCACTTTGGGCACGATTGGCTGTGCAGCTTGGCAGTAAAGATGTCCCTTGGTGCCAACCCTCTGTGGATTGCCTTCACAGAGCCTTGGCTCTTCAGCTCCCTCCATAACAATCAGACTTTTGGCAGGGAAAAACCTGGTGCAGGTTGTGGTGTCAGTTGCAGGTGGTTGTATGAGGGTGGTGACATCAAGAGACCATGCAGCTTGGCAGGTTTTAAGAAGAGAGATAAGAGACTTTCCTAGAGGTCAGCACCAAAACTGGGGCTGTGGCAAAGCATGTGCCAGGAGCCTGTATGGTCCTGCTGGCCTGCACAGCATTGGTGATCGGATCATCAGCACTGTTCATGAGCTGTGGACACCCAGGAGTTACAGAGCTGGCTGCAAGAAGAAAGGAATAATAATAAGGAAACATAAGGAAACACCTCAAATTAATAGCCAGGTTTTCTGGTGAGCAGATTCAGAGAGGAGGAGAGGAGATAGAAGAATCTTCCTGAGCACATTCCTGTGTACATTCACCTGCAGGAAGCATCTTCAGTCTTCTGGGTCAGGCTACACTTGTTCAAAGAGCACCTTTTGTTCTAACCCTGTTTTAAGTTTTGTTTTAAATCTTGTTCAGTTGTATTTTACTTCTTCTCTCATGACTTTCCCTGAGATTTTTAGATTCTGGTAATTTTGAAGTTATACCCTGTGGAGGAGGAGGGCTTCCTGACCAGAGACAGAGCTTGAAAATGCCCTCCATAGATGGGTCATGCTCTACAGGAGCACAGGAAAGCTGTAAGAAGCCCATGGAGCAGAGGCATGAAGGCTAGAGAATCCTGAGGAGTTCTGTGGCTTTAAGACTATCACCTACTCACAATGATTGAATAGCATTCACTTTGCCACTGCTGAAATGTAGAACATCTTGAAACAAGCACACATGTCATGTTAGTTTTTGTATTTCTTTGTATTTTAAGACGAAGAAACTGCTGCCACAAACGGAATGTTTGCCAGGCTTTTAATGCACTTGTGTTCTAAGTGCTGTTTTTCTGCACAAAATTTCCCCATTTGTTCTTAACGTGAGCCATGATACTTGTTGAAATGTTTTTTTAAGGAACCGAGTGAGTTGTTGGGTCATGCTAACCAAGAGAAAAATAAACATCTTGACATATGATCCTCAGTGTTTTTGTCTAGTGTTACACCAGGTGAAACAGGGGTTGAGCTGTTCTTCTGTTGCTGAGGGAACTTGAGCAGTTTAGAAGCAGCTGAGGAAAAAAAAAAATGCAGGCCACATCCTGCCACTCTTAATTCAGTGGCTTGGAGAAGATTGAGATAGACTGCCTCATTTCTGTCACCTGCTTCTTGGAGCTCTACTGCTGTGACTGCCCAGGGACAGCCCTGTGACTGGCGCTTGGTGCACCCACTCTTCATTCCCCCTGGCAGTCCTGCAGCTGGTACCCCTGGCACCCTGTCTGCTGGCACCCAGCTTTGCCCTGGACAAACCCTCTCACCATCCTCAGCAGCCAAAGCTGCTTCTTTCTTCTGTCTCTGTGAAGAACATCTCAGGGGGTGGAAGAGCAGAGGAACTTCCTTGGAGAGGCAGGAGGTGGAGGAAAAGGTGGGAGTTGTGGAAGGATGCTCAAGGAGTATGTGGAACTTGTGGAACAAGTGAGGATGCTGTAACATTTGAGGAGACAGAAACAGCTCACTGGGTGGAAAGAGACAGCAAGGAGATGTGTGATGGAAGAGGGAGGAAAGTCAGACATGAAAGTGGAGTCAGAAGTGAGGAAACTGAAGATTAGTAGGTGCCTTCTGCCTTAGGTACTATGAGCACCAAACTGTGCAAGTTCATAGCATTTTGAAAAGCTGCCCATACCTGCAAGAGCTGTATGATGCTGAAAATTTACAAAAAGAAAAGATGGAAGAACTTGCTTGAAAGAAAATTACAAATACAAGACTGTATTGTAGTTGTCCTTTTGTGCTGGAAAGTATTAATGAAAAGCACTGGTTTAAGACTGGGTCCTTGTACTACAAAGATGCTTGGAAGCCTGAGAGCCCTCCCAGCCCATGGGTGCTGCATTAGAAATGGGAGATTTGGTGTAGCAAAAATTCCTGCTGCAGTTTTGGGAGGCCAGTTTACATCATCCTCCTTAGAAATGAGGTGAAAGGAGTGGCAAGAAAACTGTTGGAATTTGATTTTTCAAAGCATAAGATTTAAAAAAACCAAAAAAACACCATGCCCTACAGTAATTTGTTTTCACTGGATTTCTAATTTAATTGTGAACTGAGGTGTGGTTGTCATTAGGGAAGTGACTGTAACTTAATTGACATTTCTGCATCCTCTATGTTTGTGACTCATAGATGCTGGCTTGAGTCATCTGTACTGCATGGCTGGAGGGAGCCCAGGGCTGTGCTGGGAGAGAAAAAGACAGGACTTTTCTTGTAGAATGAATGAAATATGTTGGGAAGCTGAGGTGATTCCTTTTCTTTATTTTAAGGGAGAGACTGATGTGACCTCTCTCACCAAAATCCCTTGTGTTGGCTAGAAAAGAGGGGAAGGTTGGAAATCTCTGCTGCATCCTAGGCAAGCTCAGCTGGAGCAATTAAATTAAACCCCTGCAAAATGCTGGAGTTCCAGATGTCCATCTGAGCTGTTCCTTTACAGCCTTTGCATTTTGCCCAAGAAATTTTCCTGTTTAGCCATCAGACTTCATTGCTTTATTTTCATACCAAAAAAAAAAAAAACCAACAAAAAACTGGAGATATATTTTTCTTACTTGCACAATTTTGTACCAAATTCAAGCCAGGAGCAGAAGAAAATGAGAGCTAACTTCCATTTGTGGTTTCACAGTTTTGAGTTTAGCCTCTCCAAATGTGTGAAGCTGTACATCAAGGAGTGGGTGTTGTAAGATGATCTGGCTGTAGTGCTTGCTATATTTTTTCATTACACTGTTTCATTTTCCTCCCTGCTTAGGTCAAAATGGTTATTTTTACCTAAAAACTGTAAATTGAGCAAATTGCAAAAACTCTAAGAGACCCAACCCTTTTTTTTTTTTTTTTTTTTTAACTCAGAAGATGAGAACAGTTTATTCCTGATGGCAGTTTTTATAAAATAGCCTCCATCCTGATAAAATGTTACCCCCTGGTGTGTCATTTTTCCAGCTGAACTGCTTGTAGGATTGAGAGATCTTGCACACTGCTGCTTAAATAAATAGACTACATGCTCTATGAAGAAATCATATTATTTTCTCAAAGGAGAACAAGTAGGCTCAGTGCACTGAAATTGCTTTAAATAAACTTGCAGCTCCTGTAGCCCTTTTTTGCGCAGCTGCAGATGGTAAAGTCTATCAATCAAGCTTTCCCAGCTTTGAGAAGCTGCCACTGAAGCTGCCTCTCCTCTGTGTTGCAATTACATTTTTGCCTTTTACAGAACTTTGTATCTGAGATATTCTGTTGCTTTAATCAGATTGTGCTTTTGGGCTGAACATATCTTTTGTTTTTCCTTAGATATATGTGTATTAAGATATTTCAGTAATTTGTTAATTGAATGTGCTATTCACTTGCAGTAAATTAGCTGCATTTGTGCAACAACGCTTTGGGGAAATTAATTAATTTAGCAATAGAGTAAGTCAAAGTTTGGGCAAAAGAGTGCCTTACAAAAGGAAAGGAAAATACATTGTTGTTTTTACCATGCTGCTGGTTGCAAATCTTGTGGTAGTGAATGGAGGAAATGCTGTGGAGGGGGAGCTGCAGAGTCTTCCTCAGCCTGGTGCTCCAATCAGCCGCTGCCAGCAGGTTACAATGCACGATCAATGTTCTCTCTGCTAACAAAGGAACTCAGTGTGCACAAACACAGAGCACTCAGAGCTGAGTTATTAAGCAGACTTAACTCTGCCTCGGAGTTTCATGTTCTTGCTTTTTTTTTTGTTTGTTTTTTTTTTTTGAGACAGTCTCTTGTGTCAGGATGTTGCACCAACACACAGATTCTGCTCGGTGTTCTTCTGTGGTAGCCAGTGCTTTGCTCTTTTTATGACACTGGTATTTCAGCCAACCTCTGGTGTAAAAATGATTATTTATGCTCCTTGGGTTGTCAAGCATCCCTACTGGACCTAGTGAAAGGGGAAGTTGCTGATCTATAACCTACTTTGTTCCATCCTAGTCCCAGGATGTCTGCAACTAACCCAGGTGCAGGGCCAGCAGGTAAAAAGTGATGCAGGGGTTGAGTTAAAGGCTGTGAGGAGCAGTGATTGCAGACAGATTCATTGCACTCAACCAAAGATGAGGGACAGCCAGAACACCTGACCCCAAAGCCAGTTCAGTAGCTTTTAAAACCATTGTGAACTTCAAAAAGTAAAGGAGAAAGTGTAGCTTCCTTTTTGGCACTGCTAGTTAATATACCCTGCTAGTAGATATACTCCAAAGCTGTAGTGAAATGTGAAGGTAATACATCACTAGCAAGCTTTCAGTCAGAATGATGTATTATTCAAAGTGGAATTAGCTAGAAGGATCAATGCACACCCATTACTCTATTTAAAATAATCATTGGAAGACTCACTAACTTTTTTTTTCTCTTTTCTTCAAACAACATAGTAAATGAGACATTTAGGAACACCCCCTCTTCCAACATATGCATCTCTATGACTTCTGTATATTTTCATTCATAGCAGGATTATTAATACCTGAAGGCCAAAACCCAAATTTAACACAAGAGTTTGCCTTCAAATCCCTAAACCTGAAACCAGTTGCCGTAGGCAAAGACAAAATCAGCTCTAATGCACATTTTTAAAAAAAGAAATAAAAGATCATGGTAGGATCTGTGGGAAATAGTGCATGTGCCACCATAAGGTTCAGTGTCACATCTTGCCTGGGTACCCGTTATTCTTTCTGATTTTACACATGAGTAGAAAATTGAGGTTTTAAGAGGCTGTTTCCATTTCTTGTTTTTCCGTACAAATATATTCTGCAGGACACTTACTTTGGGCAGTCCATTCATTACACAGCAAATGCCTTCTGCCTCCCTGCTCACCTCTGTCAGGCTGCAGGCTTTTGGCCAGATTTGTCCTTTTGCATCAGCTCATATGGGAGATGTGCAATTATAGCTTATATGGGGGAGATGGAAGAAAATATCATCTGTGGAGGAGCAGGAATATATCATTCTTGGATCATTTAGTGCTTGTGAAGGTGAAAAACTTAGAGCACCAAATCTAGCTTATCATTATGTCTGGAGTTCTGTAGGCATTTTCTTGGCTTCATGGATAGCTCAGTGTGCTATTGTGTCAACCAGTATCCCTTCTCACCCGTCAGTTCTCCTGGAAAGCTCCAGATAAATATTTCCTACTTCATTTCAAAGCAAGGCACATGTAAACTTTTCATATCTGTTCATCCACGTTCCAGATCCGGCTGAAATCTTTCACTTCCTTTTATTCAGTAATGTTTAAGAAACTAGATATTTATCCACAATCAGATTTTACAATGTAGACTTCAAAAGGGAGAGAAGCAAGAGGTGGGACAATTGATTTAGTGCAGAGCAGAAGGGTGTGGACCACAAAGTCAGAATCCTTTCCAAGTGCTGCAGACTCATGCAGGTTAAAGCATTGTTGTTCAGATGGATTAGGAGTAGGGCCTGCCCAAGCTGATAGCTAGCCCTGAAATTATTTGGCCCCAAAGACATGGATTTAAAGAGTTTCAAAAGCAATATCCCTAGTGCTTTCCCTTTAGAGAGAAAAGAACGTTTCTTTTGATGGTGATTATCTTGGATTCTTTAAAAATCCTGTTGCTGTGATGTTAAAATACATATTGTGTGGTGCAGTGTTCACATTAATGGGATTCTTCTCATTTCTGTTTTAAACCAATCAAAATCAGGTCCCACAGAGACTGGGGACTGGCATCTGTCCAACATCACAGAGCCGATAGAAGAATAAATTGTTTAACCATGTTGATTGTCCTGAAACCCTACAGGACAATTTAATCTCTGCAACCTAGTTAATTCATAATAGTTTTCTTTTTCTTCTTAGTTGTTTGCACAGAGTGCTTGGAGCTTAGGTTTTTGGCTGGTGAGTTGTGTATCTTTACTGCAGGCTGTATGGGAGCTGAAGGCACACAGTTGGGGGAATATTACCCCTGACTTTCACTGTTGTAATTGAAAGTAGAGTTTGACACATTGGCATCTTTCTGTGTCAGCCATTGTCACTGGCTTCAGCTGCCACGGTTAAGTATGTAGTCATTCATCCTTGGCAGACACCGTCCTTTGCAGCATGAGAGGATGGTCTCTGGATGTTAATGCTCAGCACTCTGGGAGCAGCTGGCTATATCGGATTCAAGGCATGCAGATTTTCTTGGCCATTTTACTTAGCAGATGGGTAAGCCTTGATAGATTGAAGATTTAGTTTCCAAGTCAAGGGCCAAATGTTGCAGTGGGAGAGAAAAGTAAATTATATCACTATTCAGAGGGGAAAGGCTCAGGTACTGTATCACAAAATTGTTGCCATTCATTTTCCTCTGCCTTGCACAAAATGCATGTCATTTCACCTTTCAATATAGCCGACTGTGGCATTCTCCTTCACTTTGAGATGCTTTGCAATACTGTCTGTGAGCCCATTTAATGAGCTTGAAAGCAGTTGCTGCAAATTTATGACAGTTTAATGTCTAAATGCCAGATATTTTTTAAGGTGGAAATGAAAGACAAATTTTTATTTTGTATCAACCCAAGTAGGTGGGTTTTCTTCAGTTCTTTTTTCCCCACACCCTTTTCCATATGACATCTATTTAAACATATTTTAAAAGGAAAGTGTATTACTCTTGATTGTTCAAATGATTAATATTCACCTGCTTCTTACGAGGTAGCTGGTACCAGTGATCATTAGAGAGTTTTGTGGTGCTCCCTCCAGATCTCCTTGGTTGGTGGGAGGATAATCTGGATTTCAGGGAGGCTGCCTGAAGCTTTGGGCAATAGGGAGTGTGTGGTCCTTTGGACAGGGGTCTTAGAGCTAAGGTCTGATGTTGCTGTGCGGCCTCTCTCACTGCTTCAGTATGTATTTGGGGGTTTCCCTATTTTTATATGTCACTGTTTCTAAAACAAGCATGGTAAGGTCAGTATTTTTGCCTGAGATCTTTTTTTCAGCTTTATAGAACTGTTTCCAGCAGAAAGACAGGTCATGGATTACTTACATGAATTTAGCATATGGCTTTAATTGTACAGAATGTGGTATAAATTTTAACACTTTATGAGTCTGGTGAGTTTTGATAAATCAGGATCTTCAGGAGGGTCTGAGTTTGTCCTATAAAATGATCAGCTAAACAGAGAGCTTTGGCTGCTCTACAGTGAGTGATAGAGCATGAGAACAGGTTGATGTGTTTTAACTCTTGAGGACAGGCTGAGCTCAGTACAGCTGCAGCACAGGGGTGGTACCATGCCCAGTAAAGTCTATTTTCACATACTGTGTCTTGGTGGCTGGACTGGCATGGTCAGCCTGCCTCAGGTGCTCTGGTCTGTCCTCTGGTCACATTGCTTCTCTGCTCAGTCACTGTAACTGCCCTCTTTGGAGTATAAATGCTGTCCTGAGAAGGGGCTGAGCTCCCTGGCCTGTCTCCAGGGGTACAGCTGTAGAAGCAGCACTCTCAAGCACAGGGACAACACATTGTGCTGCTGAGAGGCATTAGCACTGCTGTCAGTGGAGTCCATGGCTGATCAGCCTTGTCCACTGAAGAAGGAATAATTTCTCAGTCCCTACATCAGATGCAGGAATTTTAAGTAAATCTAACCTGTCTAAAGTACAATTTCCACCATGACTTCATGTGAAGAACATATCTAGTTTATGACTGCAAAATGGGGTCACTTGTGCCTTGCCTTTTCCCATATTGCAAATATTTTTCTTGTTCATTGCATTAACATCAAGTCATTCTTTCTATTCAGAATGGCATGTGCACCAGGTATTGATGTCACCCAAAGGGTACAATAAACAAGAGATTCTGCTTCTTCGTGTCATGTTCATCCCATATTTACCCTATGCTGAGAGCTCTGTTAGCACAGGAAACTGCTTAATGATATCTCTGTGTTTGTTTTTCTATTGTGCTTAGCATGATAGTTACCTATTTATTTCTGCTGAAGAGGATTACAGGCTTTTTTCAATTATAAATGATGCACGCAAGCATTATTTAATCTGTTTACTGCAGACCTATAGAGTGTTAGTCAGTTTTGAGCAAAAAACATCTTGTACAGGAAGCAACATTTGTAGTAGTGGTACTGTGGGTATTTTAGGGCAATTTCAGGATGCTTTTCCATCTGTCTGTGAATACTCACTCTGCAGCACTGTAGGCTTGTGTTTGTGCCTGGAATTCCTGTGGCTTAAGAAATTTGTCATTCTTGATGTTTCTTCTGGTAAGGTCTTGAAGGAGTAGGGGAGAAACTCATGTCTCTTCACTCACAGGAAAAAAAAAGCTTTTCCCAGCCTAGGCAGGCGTGTGCTGGGTGAAGCCGAAGTGCCCAGACCCAGTTACAGATGTGTGATCTTTCTCTAATTCTCCAAGGTATCAGCAGAAATGTGGAATGTAATGTCAATCTGAGTAATTAGCTGCTGTTTGCCTTCAGGATATGTTCATAAGATAATAAAAAAATACATGTCTGGAACATATATAACAAAGAAAGTTAAAAACAGTTTGTAGGATATAAGCTCAAGCTTCGTGACATGGAATCATAAGGCAGGTCAGAAGGACACTTCTTATTCTGGAGATTTATTTTCTTTTTTTCTTCTGCCTTCCCCCCTTTCCTTTCTTTTAAGTATCAGCTGTTATCAGAGACAGGATTCTTGTATGGGTGAATCTCTGATCTCAACCAGCATGGTAGCTGCAGGCCAGTTAAACCAGAGATGTGCAGCAATGGGGATAGAACTTGACATTTTGGATTTCAGAAATCCGATTTCATCTGTGAACACAGGCAGAAAAAGGATACAAAGAAGTAAAAAAAAAAGAGAGATACAGAGAGAGAAAGAGATGAAATTCAAGGTGGGTTTTTTGGGTGGTTTAGGTATTTGAAGAAGAAAAAGATTTAAGGAAACTTTTGTTCTGAAGTCTGAAGCCTTCCACAAAATGAGAAAACTTTTGGTCACTTTTCTAATGATCTTGCCAAGCTCCTGAAATAGTTGTACTGAAGTGTGAGAGAAAAACGTGGGAATGTAAGGTAAGAAGGAAAGCATCTGGAAGGAAAAGAAAGCTATATCCCATGCAGGTCTTAACTGACATCTCTGCAAGTGGTACTTGTTTGAAACTGATTTTTAAAGAAACATGAGCTCCTGCTCCCCATGCCCCTGGAGAAAACAAGATTACAGATGCATGGAGCATTTGCCTTCCAGCCTCCATAGAAATGCTGTGCTTGTTGGCTTTGTGCTGTTGAACACAGCACATTTGCAGAATGTGCTATCAAAGAGGCTGCATGGCTGGATCTATACAGCCACACCACCTCAGATTAAAGGGGCGCTGCCAGGGCTCAGGTTAAGGATTGATCTACTTTGACACAAAATCCCAAAAGGAAGAGTTCTAACCTTTATGATCCTTTCTGTCTATTTGCTTTCTTCAAACTGATTGCAGCTGTCACCAGAAATAAAACCAAAGTAAACAAAATAAAACTCTTTACCACTTATGGTTAGGCAGCAATAAATAAAACATTGTTTAAGTCCAGAGCAAGATTTTCCTATGTTCTTATGTACTTAAATGCTGGTAGCATTTTAATGCTAGTTTTTTTTCAGTGGTGCCCATGGTTGGAGAAACTTGGATAAATGGAAAAGATGCAGGAATGTGTCTCAAAACAGGCTCTGTATTTTTAGTGTTTCTTTCTGATTTGTCAGATGTCAGACAGAACCTACAAAGTGGGTAATTGGGCCCACTGTCCTGTGATTATTATTTATACAGGATCTAAAGTGTACAGAGCACCCCTTTGGGCATATAAAAATTCACGCTTCAAAGAGCTTGCAGCCTTCAGGGTAATGGTGTTATGTCCAGCAACATCTGAGCTGTATATATTTCAAAGCTGCTTTTGCTGCTTTGATAATTTTATTGCATTTCTTGCCCTAGATGATCATTGCAAGTTCTGGAGTACTGTGATGAGGAGAGGATTTTCAATTTCCATTTACAGCACCAAACCATTTTGTCTCTAGAGAAGTGCATGAGAATGTGTGCTGAACACAGCAGAGTAGTTCATAGGGCAAATAAATGGAAAACAGAAAAGTGGTTTGTTGTGTTTTATCTCAATGAAGTTGGCTGAGAAGATAATGAGGTTTCTAAGATTTCTAATTAGTTATGGGGAGGAAGGACAAGATGAGAGGCGCTTGTGCTTGTGAAACTTGGGCTGTGGATTCCAATTCTCTTGTCAGGCTATTAAAATTGGTGATATTTTTACAGCACGTTTTTAGTTGTGCTGTGGTCAATGATGTCCTCCTCCTAGGAACAGCTCCAAGCTGGCTCTGCCCTTCATAGATCAGTGTGTTCCCTGCTGGGCACAAGGTCCTTTCTTGAGGTTTTCTTCTTTTGTCTCCACTCCCTTCCAAATACATTAATACACAGCCATAATGTGATTAAACTCTGTTTTTCCTCATGACATTGAGGTCATCAGCAGGCAATAAAATACAGAGCAGCTCTTTTGCATCAGATGTGTTGCCCATTAGGAGCTGTCCATCCAGAAATTACCAACACTGCTCAGAATCTGAAGCTGACCGGTGGGAAAAAAAAGGAAGAGTGTACCCCATTAATAAGATACATGGCAGTATTTATCTCCCAAAAGTAAATCAGCAAGTATCTTAAATAATGTTCCCAGAAATTGTGAGTTATTCCTACAATACCTCTGAAGAGGCAAAAGATCTTTTAAAAAATGGCATTATTGGTTGTAAGTCCTTTGGCTGTGTGCAAGTAAGTGACTGAAGTGATGGGTTTAATTTGGAAGTTGTGGAGCTCAACAGGGTTAATCCTTCCTGCTGCCTTTCCCTCCTCTCTCTGGTGCTGGATCTCACTGTTGAGGAGGACGTGGGCAATTTCTGAGTGATAGAAGGAATGTTCCAGGTTTTGGTCTGGCAGTGCAGGCAATTACACTGTCAAAAATTGATGTTTTTTTCCTAGATCCTCTCACAGAGCTTTTTAGCCTTTCATTTGTCCAAGTGACATTAAATTAAATAAATTTAAAAATATGAATAGCAAGGAGATGCCAAGGCCCAACTCCATTAGGGTTGAAAGGGGTCCAGTTTCACTGACTGCAGTGTCAGCACCAGATTTATGGTTGTGTTGGTAAGGAATTAACTGGTCTGAGATGACTTCTGTTTATCACAGCAGTTCTCTATGAAAACAGGAGTAGATGGAGAAAAATCAGCTCTGTGTTTTTAGGCTTTGCAGGGCTGATAATGTGGTTAACGTTTCAAAGAATGCAGAGGACGTTTATTTTAATTTAACCTTCCTCATTTTATTTTGGTGCACCATGTACCTTTGGCATTTGGTGAAGATCCATTGTAAATATGAGAACTAAGCAGCTGGTTAGGTAACATCTTTTGGTTTTTTTTTTTCTCGTTAGATTAAACTGAAACTGTTCTGCCTAATGCCAGAGTAGATGTAACCAATCCTGTATCCTTTGCATGTAGGTCAGTCAGAGGGACAATTCAGCACTGGATCCCATTATCCATGGGTTGAAGGGCGTTGTACATCATGGTAAGTAGCTGCTTAAACTTTGTACTTGTTGGGAAGGGGAGAGGGGCAGGAATATTGTCCTTGAGGGATCAGGTCACCCCTGGAAGGACACAGTGAGCCCACACATTGCTCATTCACTGCTGTTTAAGGGCATCACAGCCATTATTTGATTGGTAAAGATCAGAGTCATTTGTTACCCGAGAATGGTTTGGGGTGAACAGTAAACAATTTGTTTCTTTTCAGTCAGTGCTCCAGAATGCATAAGTTATCAATCACAACCTGCTGCAATCTATCATTCATATTAGAACTTCGAAGGCAGCCTGGATACTTCACTCTGTTATTTATCTTCTGTTTGCTCTAAAAATACACCTCTTCTGAAGTTTCTATTTGTTAATAAATTATTTGTCTTTCAAATTTAGGGAACTGATAATGAAACAGAAAATTAACTATCTATGAAAATTAATTAAACTTTTCAGCAGATGAACATCTTTCTAATGCTGGCATAAATACGATCATTCAGCTGTTCTGATGCATATACCTATTATCCTTGAACTTATAGCAGGTACTAAAATAAATATTAATATATTTTATACTTTTATAACCAATTTTTTACCTGGGAATTTTCCTGAATCCTTACCACAGGTAATGCATCATCAGCAATGACATCAAGATGCTTCGGTTCCCAAAGTACTCTTGTCAGGTTTTAAAATAATGATTTGTAAAGTTTTAATAATCTCATTGTAATTCAAAAGGCATCTGCTGGAATGGTGCTCAGTAAAATAATAAATCTCTGTTACATCTATAGTGCTGTGATAAAACATCTTTGCACCTTTTCTGAGGATTGTCTTTAGACATTAGCTAGTGCTGTAGAGCTTAACAGACACTTTTTTTCTCTTGACTGCAAACCTAAAACTAGTTGACAGTGTTAGATTAAAACAAATAGGAGTTTGGATTAATTGTTCTCCTTTCAGAATCATTTAACTTTGCAACTGGGAAAGCCAATAAATCCAAACGCAGTGAAAAACGGGTTAAATGATAACATGCCATAAAGTCCTTCATTTAGAGAATTTTCCTTAGGTTTTGCTGCTTATAGATTGCAGTGTTCTGCCGTGAAATAAAAACAACACACTGAGCTGAAAAACTGGTGTGGTTTTCCACAAAAATAGAAGTTGTTACCTCGCTGCTGCTGGATAACAAAACAGGCCAGCAAAAGCAAAACTGGGATGCGTTAGGCTGCAAGGTTTTTTTCAATGTCTGCGTAATTGGACGCTGCAGTCAAGCTGCCATTTAACTGGACTGGGATCTCTTTAGTTTTGTTCCTTACCTGCTTTCAATTCCAAGACTCACAACCCCCTGCAAGCACACAGTGTTTTAGCCACCTCATCAGGTTTTTCTGCTCCCTGTCTTGCTTCTCACAGACAGAACAGCCACTCATGGCATACCACACATCTCCTAAGAGGATTATTCCTTTCCCAAAATTAATTGTTTGGGTAGGATGTGACTCTGTCCTGAGGCTGTGATTCCCTGACCCCATAATGATCAAGTCCATCTCTGTGCTGTCTTACCCACAGCAGAATCAGGGTGGATAAAAGGCGTTTATTTTTGTTTTGCACACAATGCACTGAAGTCTGCTAGTGTTTCAAGTAAAGGAAATCACTTGATATATTTCAATAGCTTGTTTCCTTTTCAAAACATTAAGGAAGAAAAAGAGGAAAATCATGCTTTCCTTCCTGTTTCAAAGGCCCTGATTAAAGGCCTTTTCTAAGGCTCTTTTGGTGGTCAGAGTAAAGGAATTTCCTCCTGCAAGGCAGTTGTTGAAAGAGATCATTCTCTTTAACTTAAATATTGATAGAATGCTTCAGTAAAGAATTCTCATATCATATCTCTCTTTTAATGTAATTATAGAAAATAATAGTAAAGATGTGAGGGTTTTCTTCCAGATTCTCACATTTTTTTCTTGATGTGATTTGTTTACATCTTACATGAGCACAGTTTTATGAATTTATCTGAAAAGCTTCTTCCTGTCTTCCATTTGTCTGCATTCAACTGGGACCCTAAGGCAACATGGACTTTTTTGGCTGAAATACAGTGGAAAACTCTTGTGGCTTTTGAATAGAGTGGTTGGATCAAGCAGGAATCCAACAAAAGAAGGCAAAATTAAAACCTTAAGTTTCTTTGCATTTTTTAACATTTCCATTACCACGTTGGTTTTAGGTGGCTGTCACAATACAGAGACACACATGCATATAATGTAAAAATTAAGAATACATACAGACATGGAGGTTTTCTTGTCCCTCTCCCTCCATCTGGCAGAGCATGTTTCCTGGGTTCTGCTGATCAGTCTCACTCCTTCCTCTCACTCATTCAGTTTTCAGCATGGGAATGGCACACCCACACAAACCCTCATCATCCTCTTTTTGTCATTTACTAGAATTTTTGTCATTTACTGTATGCAGCACACTGTACAGGGCTCCCACCCTGGCCTGTCCCCATAGTGGTGACACATTCAGGTGGATAGAGCAATGGTACTCATGAATGACGAGATGGAGTTTTTTAAAATTTTTTGTATCCTTTTTCTTTTTTTCTGGGAAGTTCTTGTATTCCTCCACTGCCCTTCCAGGGGTATGCAAACATTTCCAAAGTCAGATGTACTTTCTGTAGAAGCGAAAGCAATTTTTGCTTGATATTTCATCAGGGATTTGAATTACTTACTAATTTGATGGAACATAAATAATTGTGCCCTTCACAGTGTCACCAGCTTAGTAACAATGATAGGGAAAACATACACATAAAAATCAATACAGGCTTAGTTGCTACTTAGTTGATTTTGTTTCCTCATCTCCAGGCATAATTTTGTAGAATCTTAATGGCCACATTAAACTTAATTTTATGTGAGCATCCATATAAAGTTTCTTAGCTGGAAACCATGGTGTACCAAACTGCCAAATGATGTCTAGAGCTACGATAATGCTTTGGGGTTTGCCCCGTGTTCTTCCTGCTGAACAGGATGTTCCCACACCTCTCCCCAGCTCCTGCATCTGCCCTCGAAGAGCAGCACAGGAACGCCGAGGAGGCTCTTGCAGGAGCTGTCAAATGCTCGTCGCTGATTTTAGAATTGCTTTTGGTTTTGTGCTCTGCCAGGGATTTCTCACACCTCCTGCTAGCCAGGTGCCCGCTCTTCTCACTCCTTCTTTCCCTGCCACAGGGCACGTGGAGAGCGTGTCTGCCACAGAGCCCAGCCAGGACTGACAGCTGGGAGTGGGCAGCCCTCCCTGGAGAAGGGATGGGGTACAAGCAGGTGGGATTTGGATTTTCTGATGCTGACTTGCCAGGTCTTTCAGCTCTGATTGCTGGGGGTCTTTTTTAGCTCCTCTACAAATGCTCTTCTCATCAGGAAAACTGGTGGGAAGGGTTTTCAGCAATGCTGGTGCTGGCGGGACAGATGATGCATGTTGCTCACTGAAGTTGGATCACAAGTAAAAAAGTCACTGGTGCCTGGCTGTGATTGCACCACACATGGGGCAGTCTGGGTGCTGCACATCTGACTCTTCTGCCTGTTTTGCTGCCAGTGTGTTCAGCTGGGTGCCCTGCCTGAGCCCCTCTCTGCTCCTCATCCTTCTTGGTGATGCTGAGGATCACAGGGCAGGAAGGAGCTGCTCTTGTGCAAGGGCTGAGGAGGCTGGTGAGGCCTCAGAGAGAATGATTGTGCCCTTGTGGGAATAGGGGACTGTGAAATACCAGGTTGTGTGTTACACAGTTGATTTGCATTAAAATGGCTATGAAAGCTTTTGCCTGCTACACGTTCCAGCAAGGTCTCAGAGGAGCACCTGGCAGGATGGAGCTATTGCACACAAACAGTGCTTTCCCACCTTTGCTGTTGTCAGTTTGCCCTTTTTGGTACTGTTTTATACATAAGCCTCTTAGAGAAGCCTTTTCCTTGTTTTTACCAGCTGCCTGGAAGGCATTAAAATGAGTCTTCTTCCCTGATGTCAGTCCTGGGGTGGCACCCAGTGCTGTGTGATATTCACCTTTTCCCAGCCTGGCATGGGTGCTCTGCACAGGACCACGGTCCTATTTTACTGTACAGATAAAGTGTTCCCAGAAGGGACAGCAGCACACACTACCCCAGGCCCATGGAAAAGATTTCAGGGTGATGGAAACCATGTTTTCATCACTTTGTCCTGTTCTCTGTGACTGTCATCAAGAATATACACTGATCAGCAGAAAATTATTATTAGAGCACAATAAATTACCACAGCAGAAAAGGCTCAATGTCACAAAAATGGGGCTCTTATTCCCTTCCTTGTCAAAAGTGAGCTCTGAAAATCAAAGTGCTACCAGATCAAAAGCTTAGGTACAAAGTGAATCAATGGCATCTGTTGCTTGTTTGTGAACATGAGGTGGGGTGAAGGGAGGAGAGGAACTTTTATTTAAAAGGGAGGTTGGAAAAAAGTCTTAAAAAGCTGTAACTGGAACCCAGCATGGAGCAGAGTGTAGTCTTGGATCTCCCTTGAGATGGGCCAGAAGTGGTCAGGCAAGTGATTACTGATATTTCTGGTCTTGCTGGGAAGAACTTACCAAAATACAGTGGAAACAACTGTTTTAATAATGAAAAGGGATAGAGAAAAAATATGTTGCACATCTCTCCAGTTGTCGTAGGTGAAAAATCAGTGAATAACCTGTTAGAATAATTCAGCACTAAAAAAGAAGCAATCTAGATGGTGTTAGTTACCCTGTGGATCTATCACACCAGAAGGCATAATAACAAGAAAACACCATTAGCACCATGACACATTTTTTCTTTTGTTTTGAACTTCAACCATAACACCGCCTGACAAGCTGTTTGCCTTCTACACCAAATATCATGGGGTTGTAGAGAAGAAGGGTGGGGGAGAGGGGCGAAGGTGAGATGTGATACTGTGGGACCTCATCTTTGAAAGTAAAACTTTGAAGAAAGCAGCAGCTCGATTTGGAACAAGGAAGGGCCATCAAAGGGAGAGCAGCACCATACGTTAAGCTGAGAAGGAAACGTGGAGGAGCATTTCTTTCTCCTCAGGGATGAGCTGGATATATTCTTTTTGTTTTCTGATCTGTTCTTGTGTTCACAGTCAGAGTAGCCCTGTGAAAGAGGCCAGGACATGATTGCTGTGGAGCAAAGGAGAGGAGGAGGGAAGTGGGAAATGAAGATGAGAGTAGAGGTGATAAGTTCACACCTTTATATAGGGCAGCTCTGTGCATAGCTGCAGGGGTCTGTATCATTTAAAGGAATAAATGGTGGAAGTGTTGGAAATCTCTGGTTCTTCACCTGTCTGCTCTGCAGAAAGCAGTGCTGGTCACGGCTGAGTAGAGACCAGCAAGCTGACAGGGAATTAATAGATTGCACAGAAAAGCTAATTCAAACAAAAAAGATTACACTTGTGAAAGTTAAGAATTAAAGCGGATGCTGAATGTGAACAGATCTGCAGGGAGGAGGAGTTGGGTGCTGTGCTGGTGGGTTTTGGGGATGTTTGCTGAGAAATGAGGGGTAGAGAAGTCTGAGAACATGTGGTTTTGTTCTGGCTCTGCTGGAGGAGATGTGAACAATCCATGCTCCTCTGGGCACTTCAGCTTCACTTTAGCCTGTGCCAGGGCCCAGCTTTTTCCAGGGATCTTCCTCTCCTCTGAACTTTGTCATAGTCTCTTTGTCCTCCTATTGCTGGTGCTTATTCTGCATTTTTTAGTTTCCTTGCCTGTCCAGCCTCATTACCTCTGCCTCAGGTTAGGTTTTCTGAAACCTGGAGGAGTCTTATCCCAGTCTAGAATGCAAACAGCAGCTGCTCTGTATCAGCACTGCTTAAGCATGAAAGGTTCAGAATAACATTTTCCTTCTTTAAAGAGTTAAGACCTTTTGTCTGCAGCTAAACCTTTTCCTCCTAAGCCGTCTTAAGAAAGGGAGTGGAAAAAATTAAGCCTGAGACCAACACGTGGCATGGGAATGGTTTTTTTGTGAGTAAGAGACTTGCCTTTTTTATTCCTTCCTCCTGGTTTTTTGTACCTCACACTGGTTGTCTCAGATTAAATTAGTCTGCAGGACTGTTATTATCTCACTCCCCTCCTCTCTGCCATGCTGTGCTTTCTGTGTCCTTACAACTCCTTACATTGCTCAGCAGAGGCTCTTTAAAAAAAAAATCCCTAAATAAAAGTGAGAAAAATAATTGCACAATAAATGACAAGAATTACCCTGAGTACAGAGGACTGTCAGATACTGCTCTTCCTGCAGGATTTACACGGCAAGCACTCATCTGATGATTCTTTCAGTTAAAGTAATATATAACATTTGTAATCTCATCTTTAAAATCACCCCCATGAGTCTGGTCCTTGGCTGTGCTTTGCTGCCTGCTTTATTTTATCTGGGAACTTCTGGCTCAGTGGGTGTGCAACATGATGTCCTTTTGATTATTTTTGTGTGTTTGCTTTTTAAGAGTTTGAATGCAGAAGCTTTAGAATATCTTGGCTCATTGTGAAAATGAAATTGGCAATAACATTGTTTAACAAATTTGGGAGACTTTCAAAGCTCTTCATATTGGTATTGCACATTTCAGTTATTCAAAGTGTAGCTGGGTACCTATCAGGCACTGCACATACGTTAATTTTGGAGATAAGCTCATTTTAAGATATTGTTTTCAATGCAGCCAAGTTCCTGTTTTCTTACAGAAAATCATGATGAAAGTCCCAAAGCATTTTGTGAGATATAAATGGACTTGGCATATAGTTATTTTCTTGTGATGTCCAATCCAAGTTCCTGTTAGATTTAAAAGAGTTTTGATCACAGATAGTTGTGTGCTGTTTACCTGTATATCTCAAGAAGCCTCTTACTCTAGTGATTTGGTTAAAATTCAGGTCTATCTTTATCCAGTGGTTTACAGACTGTATTTTAGCAAGTTAGTCCTTGAAGGCAAAATGTTCAACTGATGGCTCTTTCAATATAATATTTGTTGGCACCAGTTTGTGAAAACTGCAGTAATTAATGGAGATCCACTTCTGGTATCTGGTTTAAGATATGATTTTTTATTTCTGCTCAGTATTATGCACAATTTAGTATTAGTTCAGACCTAGTGGTGATGACTTGACAAAGAGTGTAATTAGGTCAGGCTTTTAAAGCATGTCTGCAGTTGCTCTGCCTTTGAGTCAGGTTGTACAGAAAAGGGCCCTTTGTCCCATGCAAAATGCTGGGGAGATTTCTCAGCCCAAACAAAGAATATGCTGGGTGTGACTTTTCACGTTGCTGTTGTGAGAGACAGACATAGAGGCAGATGTGAATGTTGTATCAGAAGGTCAAATATGTTACCAGCTGGCTCAGTTAATTGTTTTTTGTGAATGTTAGAGTTGAAATACAATATTGTCCTTTCACACTGTGGAACACTTAGTGTTTTAAATGCCACATTCATTGTCTTAATGGTCAGCAATGAATCTGTGGTGTTTTGCTATTTTTACCTTTGAGGTACATGTTTTTTCTGAGCATTGGTGATGTAAACAAAGCATTGCTGTTTGTTACCTGTTGATAAAACTGCATTAGTGGGGCGATGTTTTGGATACTGCTCTTTGCTGCATCACCTGGGAGCACTGGTGGCAGCAGCAGGTTATTGTTCTTTCCCAGGGGGATGCTCTGTGCTTTGTGGGTCTGTCTTCAGAATCAGGATCTCTGGGGCTCTGCTTTCCTGGTTGTTTATATTTCTATTTGGGCATTCAGGTGCTGAGATGGGAGGAGGACAAGGAGCAGCAGAAGAGGGCATCGCAGGGCTCTGGTTTATGTGTGAGAGTGAGCAGGGGGCTCATGGGTCAGTTTTGCAGCATTGATTGCAGTGATTCACGGGTATTTACAGGTGAACACATTTGCTTTGCTGTCTTTTATTGCTTCTGTCTGCCAGTTATTTCCTAGTACCTGTCACAAATGCTGTCTCATCAATCATGTAGTTTCCAGCCTTTTCCGCTTTGTTCCTCCTAGAAACTCCTCACTCCACTCAGTCTGTTCCCAGCCTCCTGGACACAGTTCATGCCCATCCCAGGCACTGTAAATGGGAAACAGGACCTGGTAATAAAAGACAGTGAAGAACAGTTTGTTACTCTTTCCAACCTTGCTCTTTTTCATTTAGGAGAAACTATACTTGCACGTGCACCTGCATGTGTGTATATATGTATATATAAAAAATATTTCTATGATAATCAGTGAATGCTCTTGCTTAGCCTGGAAATTATTCTCATTACCAGTTTTACCAACAACAATGACTGACTTAATGTTGAAATCTTTAAAATTGTATGACTTCAAAATGCCATTTTCAAAACTGTCTCAAGCTCTTAGGAACTTTAATTTCATGGCATTTACTATTTCAATATGCTCTTGAAGGATATGACAGGCAGGCACTGGAGTTTCAAAGTCCCTTTTTCTTTAAGCTTCATGTGAAGATCTTTGTGACTCCAACTTCTGAAACTCTACACCATGCATCTAGATGGCAAGCGATACAAAAGAATATGTTTTCAAAACGGTTACATTATTAAAGCATAATCAATTGATTATCATCTATTTTAGTAGTCACTTTAATCCAATTATATGTATTTTTTTAATTTTAATCTTTGGCATTCATTAATGAAAACTTAGAGCGTTGCTTGTAGCCATGAAAAATTAGATCGAGTACACCCTGCCCTACTTAAACTGTTTATTAGCAAAGCTACTTTTTCCTTGAGAAATACTCTTTTTCACAGCTGACTATGACTTCCCAAGTGCTTAGGAAAAAACCCTCCCTAATTGATAACCAAAAATTAATCACAGTCGGATACTTCAAGTTTGCATTCAAATAAGGTATTTCTCTGTCTAAATAAGCTTCCTTTACTTGATTATTCATATTGTAGTTCAAAATGTTTAAAAATGAAAGACAGAGTTGGATGAAATGTAGACTACTTAATACAGTGTGTATTTAATATAAAAGTTATGCATTATTCATTTTTGCAATTTGAATAACTTTGAATTTAGCATCCCTGTTCTTCATCTTTTCCTTTGATGAACAATTAATTATTAAAATATAATATTGTCAGCATATGGCACAAAAATCCTTGAAAGTGTAAAATGAGCTTCCTTCTTCTGCCATCCTTTGATAAAGGGATACCGTATTTGTGTTTTTGCACAGAGCCCTTATCCAGCATCTGAAGTGATTCCATCCTCGCAATTAAAAGGTTACAAAAGTTAGAAATAGTTAAATTGTTAATTTTAACTGCAACATTTCTCCTTAAATTCCAAAGGCAAGCCCTTTTCACGATGTGTCAATGCCTCCCAGCTCTTCCATGTGCAGTCAGTGGCTGTTAAGGCAGATGTTGGTGTATTCAAACACTCTTTGGGATTCATCGTGGCCCACTGTGTGCTGAGTGCTGATAGACAGCTCTGAAATAGAAATCCAGCATCAAGATTTGTGTACTGCTTTTGGAAAGCAAGTCCTGTGACTGAGTTTCTAGTTTTTCTAACCAGGTTTTTCTGCATAAAAATGAGCCAATCAAATTAAATGTGACCTTTTGAAGTGATTATGACTTCTTGATTAGAATCTCTTTGAACTTTGGCCAATCACATATATTTTAGTATTTATTATTTAAGCATACCTTTTCTCACAGAGGTATGCTATGATGAGGAAAAAATGTGGATTATTATTTGTTTATTTCCTTTTTGGAGATGCAGATGTGATCAAAATCTACTTGGATTAAACGGAAAGGAGTTGTTCACCGAGAGGTTGCAGTATTGCCTTGACTTCAATAGAATTACTCATATTTTGGAATGCAAAAATCTATGAAAACATCACAGACCTGTTGATTCTGTGCAGAAAATAGGAGATACCTGAAGTATATGTATCATTGGCATCGTGCAGCAGCAGTGGAGTTAAAAAAATCCCCTGATTATCAGACTGCTGCTAAGAGGTTTAGGCAACTCCTGATTTGATCAAGACTTCTAGAAGACTGTGGGATGCTGTGGAAGTGAATTCTGCAGACTTCATCCTATTTGGAAGATGTGTGTGTCAATCACCAGCCCACCTGCTTCTCCCTTCTGTTGGGGCGGGGAGGGGGTGGCAGTCGGTTTGCTGAGCAGCTCTGGTGAGACAGAAAAAAGAGTTCCCTCTGCCCAAGTGTGGACTCCTGTTTGAGGCATGCAGGATATTGAAAGTAAGGAATAGAGATGTTTGGGAGAGCCCTGCATGTCAGCCTGCCCAAGGCAGTGTGCACCTTTGCACAGGCTGAGAGGGCACTTCAGCCTCTGAGTCAACATGAATTGCAGAGGATAAAGGCTCAGGGATGGAAGGGAAATTACCTTGCCTGCAGCTGCTCCCTCCTTTTGTTTATTTATTTTTCTTCACGGTGTTAAACATTACCAGCTTGTCACTGTTATTTGCAGGTGAATACTTCCAGTGCTTAGGTCTGCATTTCAGGCTGTCCAAGGAGATTCTCAGAGAAAAAAGGGTTTGTCCCCAGCCTGTTGGACCCTGGGAAGGACTTTCTTGGATCTGGGAGAAGGAGCAGCAGTCTTACCTGTGAAATCTATTTGTGGTGAAGTGCTGGCTGTGTCTGGCACCACCCTGGCACTGTTTGGATGTTGCTTTGATCACCACGTTGAGCTTCAGCAGTGTCCTGTGTCCCTCTCCTCAGCCCTGCTGCCTGGCAGCTCCCAGAGAAGTTTGGCTGAGCAGCATGGCTCTGCCTCCTCCATCTCAGCAATCCACTGAGGGTTTCACTCTGCTCCTGCATCCCTTTCTGCCTCTGGCAGTGATGGGACAGATGCACTGCCGATGTCCCTTGGTCAGGCAGCAGCAAACAGGAGCTCTGTCCCACTGGGTTCTGTCTTGCTGCCATCAAGCTGGAGAGCCATGTACTGAGTGCTGGAACCATGGACTACAGCCTTATTTCTGTGCTGACATAAACCAGTGGGGTAGCAAGTGCATTTCACACCTGCACTTGTTCAGATTAGGAGGGTGTGTGTTTGGGATGGGGCTCACTAGCATTTTGGCTGCTCTTTTAATAAACCACACGTCAGCTCTTACAGAGGGCTTCCATTTTTCATTACATATATGATAAAATATGTTGTTGCCATTACACCTTGTTAGGCTGCCTAGCAATGTGATGTCTGTTTTAAAGACACATTAAAAAAAAGTGTAATCCTGCTTGTCAATCTTCCCTGCAGAGAAGGAGACCTTTCTGGATCCCTTTGTGCTGAGGGAACTTCTGCCAACATCTCTGGGGAGCTACTACCGCTACACAGGTTCCCTGACTACTCCTCCCTGCAGCGAGATCGTGGAGTGGATCGTTTTTCGGAAGCCTGTGCCCATTTCTTATCATCAGGTGTGTTTGTTTTGTCAGTGAGGCCCATCTCTTAATTTGCTCTCTTAAGACAGTGTTTTCAAAACCTGCTGGTTTAATTTGGAGAACACAAATATTTCTGTTGACAAAAAAGGAAGTGTCGGTGATTTTTTTTTATTCTCTTAATATTGTTTCTGAACAGGAGCCATCAGTCTTGAGAAGACAGTACAACATGAAACCCAGCTTCCTTTCAGTGATTTATTTCATATTGTTTTTGTTAAGATTAAATTAAGCTATGGTGTAAATAGTTACATAGAGTTCCCTTTTATTCTTTTTAATTGAAACTTTCTTTTCAAAGTAAAGTGAGTGATTTCAGTTCTGCTCAGATTTAGTAATTTGAACTAATTACATTAGAAAAGACATCTTTCCATTAATTCTCCATGCTTAACTGTTTTTATAACAAAGTAAAGCTACCATTATGTGCTCAGTGAGCTGGTGCACAAATCTTTAAAATTAGCATATAGCAGCTTTTAATGCAAATAGACACAGTGTCTGGAGTTTGAAGAATTATCCTGATAAAGCAATGTCTAGATGAAGTCAAGTGTTTGCCAGTTCAATGTATTTTGACATTGTAAGACTGTGGTATTTAGAAAGACAACCTGCTGGACTTAGTCTTGCCTCTTATTCATCTGTCATAAGCTACTGAAAACAAACTTACTACATTACTAATTCTGTAAAGTGCACGTGAACAGTTCACTGGGTGATCCTGACTGACAGATGTTGTGCTCAAAGGTTTCAGAAGTATGGAAGGCACTTGCCATACCCCTGCTCCAGGCTTTTTTTCCTGTTTTCTAGATCTCATTGCTTCTCCTATAGATTCTTTCATCTTTTTTTGACAGTCTGTGTTCAAAATCAGTTGCAGTGCTTCAGCTGAGGCCCTCCAGAGGCTGAGGGACATGTCAGGATTCATGTCTCCAGCCACCCATCCTGGTGTTATTTTGCCTTTCACAAAAGTGTGATGGTACTGTCCGTGTTCAGCTCCTGGTCAGCAGGAACCTTTTGCTGGAGGCTTTCCCTGAGCTCTGTGGCAGTGCTGAGCACACTGTTCCCCCAGGCAGCCCCCGGTTCTGGCTGGAGCCTGTGACTCCGCACATGGTCCCTTTTGAATCAGACCCCTTGTTTTGTTCAGGCTATTTCTCTGATTGTCAAGATCATTTGGAATTCTGTCCTTGCCTGCAGGATACTTGCAATCCCTTGTAGCTTTTCACTACATCAATAAGTTTACTGTTTATTATTTGGTGGCTGCAAGGCCTGGCCCATGCTCAGTTTTATACCCTGTGTGCACATCAGGTGGGTCACAACTTCTTTTTTCTTTTTTAACAAATGCAAATCAAATGGTAAATATCAATTTTGGCTGTTGGTATAAAGGTACTTTATCCTGCATAGCTCCTTTCCTGTGCTGCACAGAAATAACTCTTCCAAATCAAGCCTTTTAAAATTTGGCATTGTGCATGTGTATGTGGTTGAAGGGCTGGGAATTCTGTGTGTAGACAGACTTTCATTGATACTACAACACATGTGGAATAAATAATAGTATTCCTCCCTCCTCAGTAGCCCTAGATGTGTGTGTTTCAAGAGCCTGCCACCCTGCCACTGCTATGATTATTATTTGTTCCTCTAACAGAAACAGTGTAACATAATCCATTGCCATAGTTTAACCTTCTTTGTCACAAACCCCATGAAGCAGCCTGTAATCCCAGGGGATGACAGTGATATTGCTTAAGCTTTGTTGCTGTTCCAATTAAATTCTTGCTTTTGAGCAAAATACCTTGCTGGAAAAGGGACAGTAGTGAAGTGGTCCATTTGTGGAGGCTTCTCTATTTTATTCACAGTCCTCCATCATCATCATCTTCCCCGATAATTAGACAACAAACCAGGACAAGCTGTGTCACCCTGCGGATGCATTGTAAAGCTAAGTGCATTCAATGACCCAAAGCATGGCATTATCTCTCGTAATGCATACCTCAGAGCAGCTCATTGTGCTTATAACAGTTTCAGGATTTCTAATTGCCATTTGTATATCCAGCCCTTAGAAAACTACACATCAGGTTTTAATGGTTTGTAATTGCATGACTCAGAGCTTTAGACCAGGTTTCCCTGTATCTACAGTAGTCTTACAAGAGCTTTTAATTTCTTCTTCTGAACAGGAGCTCTTGTACTCCTTGAAGAGCATGAATGTAGCTCTTGACTACAGATCTTAGAATATTATTTTTTTCTGGCAGCTGTAGATAAATTAATTTCTCATTTGTCATAGATAATATTTTTATAGTGAAAGTGAGGTTGAAATGGCTTATATATACTTCAAGACATAAAAAGTGGAAGGTTAAAAATCATGTTTGAATTGGCAGTTGTTAAAATGCAATTATACCTCCCCAAGGTATCATGGCAGAAGAAAATATTTTAAAAGTTCCCTCTCAAAGTTTAAAAATTCAATTAATGTCATAGATGTCTAATCCCAGAGACTTGACTTCAGAGAAGGAGTTACTACCCAAGTTCTTGTGCTTTTATAAAGTCACCTTAAGCCCTGTTAGCTGGCTTCATCAAAACTGCTTCCAGTGCATGAAGTGCCAAAGGTATGTAAATAAGCACAAGAGTTTTGATATGTGCTTCTGTAGAAGGGTGTAGCAGGATCATCTGTTGTGTTTTGGTTTTTTTAGGGCATAAGTGTAAGCCAGTCCTTTTAACCCTTTTTTAAGCCATCCTTCTATGCTTTTGAGGGGGCCCTGCTAATAATTAGGAAATGGTCTTTGAAATTCTTCAAGATGTTTCTTTGAAAGAATCAGAAACAGAACAGTGTTGAGAACCTGGGAATAAAGTATTCATATAAGATGCAGAAAAAAAAAAGTACAATTCAAATCCCAGCGTTCGCAGCTGGAAGCCTGGAAGCAGCACCTGAGCTCCTTGCCTGCAATGGGAACTGGTCACTGGTGGTCACCCCTCCCTGCTCATCCCCTGCTGTCCTTCTGCTGAAGAGGACTCAGATTCCTGGTTTGAAGGGAAATTCAATAATGGTAGTGGGTTCCTCATGAGTCAGTGGAGGATGCTTAACTGCTCTGTTACACACTTCTTTGATTTTCAGCTATATCAACTGAGGCTGCCATGATAATTCTTCCAGTTTTAAGGGTTGGGGTTCACATGCTTCTCAAGTGCTTTTAGAGCAGACACACTAAATGAAAAGTGTGTAAGTTTCAGTGACCTGTCATTAAGCTATGGATGTTCCTCAAGTCCCTTTTTGAAGTCCTGTGCCAGATTCTGTGCTCCCAGAATCCATACTATCAATATGTGTAACTGATGTGATGTCCAGCAATATCAGGACTGATTCCTTCTCTGCTCTGTCTTGCTCCATCCTGCCAGCAGCAACATAACTAATTCTAGTTTTTGTCCTAAATGATAGCAAGGTAACAGTAAATGCTGTACCTACCTTGATAGCCAGGAGAAAAACATCAGCTGAAAATATTTTCACCTTAGTTTGCTAGAATTTTTTTTTTCTAAGAAACACTAAGATACAAAGTAACAGAAAAGTTTTCCAATTACAGTTCTTTCTTACAGGTTAATACGTTTTCTTATAAATAGCTCAGATCTGAATCCAACAGAAGAAACTTATTCCCAGAGGAGTATATGCTAGCTGTGCCTAACAGTGCTGCATGAGCTGTCTGTGAAGCTTAGCCTGGCAGCTAAACTTCGTAAGGTATTCAGAGATAAGGAAGTATTGCCTTATCCAGGAGAAAGTTCTTGGTGTGGAATGGCCTGGAAGCACTTTCTGACGTGAAACAAAACGGTGCCAGCCGTGAGGAGGGTTTGGCAAGGCTGTGTCACACACAAGAGGGATCTTAAGGGCAAATGTTTCTTTGCCAGTGACAGATGTGCACAGGTTCTAGAAGGTTTTCTCACATGTTGGGCAGGATAAGCCCTGTGCTGAGATAAGGTGGTTGGCAATAATTTCAGTGGGCAGTCTGACTTCCCATGTGGTTTTATCAGTCCTGGCATCAACATTTTACTTCCTTCCATTTTGCTGTCTTATCAGCCACCCGGATTCCACCACATTGTTTTTTTTTTAATTAACGTCCCTTCTCTCCCCTGCCATGATGGCTGCGATCAGCTGGAGGCATTTTACTCCATCTTTACCACTGAGCAGCAAGACCATGTCAAGTCTGTGGAGTACCTGAGGAATAACTTCCGACCCCAGCAAAACCTGAACAACAGGAAGGTATCCAAGTCTGCTGTGAAGGATGCTTGGAACCAAGATATGACAGACATCTTGGAAAATCCACTTGGCACAGAAGCTTCCAAAGGTAGGTTATATTTTAGAGTTTTACACTCCACTAACGGGATTTTTCTCTGTCTGTTTTGTCACCAAATGGTGTCAAGAACAGCTGTGAGCCACCAAAGAAATAATGCGGGTTGGGCAGGCATTCCTTGTTGGTATGTGTCAGTAAATTAACTAATTCTGCTCATGCTGCAAATACTGTAGAACGTGCTGTGACAAGGTGCCATGATAATACAGACTTAGGATATGTGGGTCTCAAAGCCACAGAATATGAATCTCAAACTGGCAATGTCCCTGTTTCTGCCAGCTGGCTGTAGAGCTGGGGAGATGCCAGACTAAAAGGGAAAACCAAAGGGCCGAGGTCAGAGGTAAAAATTCAGCCCCTTTAGCACTGAGGCATTGGGTGTTTGGATGGAAATAGGGTATCCAGACGTGGTTATGGGTTTCATTTCTTCAGTAACAAGACTTCTGAAGAACTGTCGACCTTTTAATTCAACGTTTGTATCAGTCTGTTGGTAATGGTGACAGGAGGAAAATAATCTCTTCCTTTTAGGCAGGTGATTTTCTAATGTCTTGCTGAAGTGTTTCATGTGCCTTTTTGTAGAGCAGCTGGCGCTTGCTTCTGTCAGACACCAGATAATGAGCTGGAGGGAGGGGGGTGGAGGGAGGTTCCTGTTGCACTGGCACAGCCAGCCCTGGCTAGAAGAGCACATCAGAAATGCTGAGAGAAATGTGTTCTGGATAAAATAAGACTAGAAATAAATATCATTTACTACTTTTATTTGCCTTTATTTTATTGACTGATGTTATTTATAGGTAGAAGAAATCACATGTACTTTCCAGTCTTCAGTCTTCCAAAGTGCTTGCTGCTTAACCAGTAGAGGTAAAGAAGAGAGGGGCAGTCTGCCAGAAGGCAACAGCTAAGCAGATTTACAAGCTTTCCTTTTTTACCTGGCATTTTCACCTGGCCAAGCACAGAAAGTGCAGATTTTAGAGGATGTGAATCATGAAAACAGCTGCGTTCAGCAACCTCACCTTCCCAAGAGAGTGCTGGGAGAGTGTATTTCTCAGGGCTCATTATTCTCTGAGCATGCTTATTTATATATATAATATACACGTACACAAACCTCATGTACAAGGCAGCCTTGGGACAGAGAATTTACATCAGAAGTGAGAAGGAGATCTTGGGAATGAAGAAACCCTGCTACGCTCGGATGCTCTGGCCTGTAGTTTTCAATCAGTGTTGTAACAGCAACATGTGTCAGTAATTTCTTCAGTTATATCCTCTGTACATATTATTTACCCAGAACAGTGATGAAAGTTAATGAGTTACATTATGTTAAAAGTGACAAAACTGACTTGTTTTTATTTTGAGTGCAGCCAAGGTACCTCTGATATAACATTCAAGGAGATTTAACTGCTTTGGTCACACCGCCTGCATATTTCTCACCTCACTGGATTGTTTTTAAGACTATAAAAAATCTTGGGGTGATTTTCACCACCACAGTAAATAACTGAAACACACAATTTTGTCAGAGCATGACAAACACTAAGTCTATAGTTAATAGATTGTTTAGTTAATGGGCTGATCCTAAATTTGCAGCTGTCAAAACCAAAAGAGCACTTTGAATAACGAGAAAGATTCACCATGTCTTTGATCTTTAAAAATGAGCACGTGTGGCTTAGTTATCATGAGGTGAGCCAGTCTACAGGAGCAAGGGACCAGCACAACCATCAGTCCATGTTTATGGGGTTTGGTTCTTGGGGTCTGGTTTCCTAAGCAGGTTCTCTGTGGGTCCTCTGCCATCATGTTCAGGTAATGCTCTGTGTTTGTGCCTGCCTGGGAATTTGAATTTGTGGCAAGAGAGACCCTAAGGTGGGGGACATGCATTTCCCACGGTCTGACAACATTCAGCATGGCATCTGATGGCAGGGATGAGGCTGGAGTTGGTGATTTCTCCCTCCCCTCAGCTTTTGCTCTAGGAGGCTAATGGCTGGGCAGCCGGTCGTTTTGTACCAGCTCTGTTAGCTTGTCACTTTCTGGGTTGGGTGCACACCAGGGGACACTGAAAATGGGTGCATTTTTTTCATGAACTTAAGATAAATAGGTTGGCAGAGAGTTGCTAACACAAAATGATTGTAGTATATCCTCCAAAGGTTACAGGGATGAGATATAGCTGTTCCAGAAATACAACAACATGGATGTTTCTGGCCTCTTTTTTGACAAAGGTGAACAGTGATGATGTGCCTGGTCCACTGCACATTCTGAACTACTGACATATAAATAAAATGAGTTGAAGTCATAATACTTGAGTGAAAGCAAAACCTGTTGTTTATTCAGCTAGTAAATATAGTACCACTTTATGCAGTGTCATTCATGCAAAAGTAGTGAGGAACCGAGTGCATGGAGTGCTTTCCAGACAGACAGACTTGCATACAAGTACAGAAGAGTGTAAGGTTAGCATAACAAATTTATTTTATGCAGATTCTTCTGCATACCTCCTGGTTGCACCTCAATGCTTTCCACATTGCATTAGACAATGTGACCAATGGCTGTCACATGGTGACTCTTGTTGCCCTCCCTGTTCCTGATTTGTGTGTTGTAGAAAAAGGCATGGTCACGAAAATGTGTCTTTTACTTGCTGCAAGGTGATATGGTTTGTGATGGTCTTCAGCTCTGCAGGGTAAGTTTGGCTGTGTTTGTCAGTGCGAATTTTTGCAATTTGTTTCCTCTGTCACACTCTATTAAGTCTGTGGGCAGTATTGCTAATCTGGAAAACAGTGTAGCATTCATTATGTAAGCCTTTCTTATTTTGGAGGAAAATGTGCCCAGAACAATTTGCATAATGTTCAGAATAATTTTCAGAATTCCCTGGTGAATAGGGAGTTTCAGATCAACACAAAGCAGCGGTCCATTGGCAAATGTGCCATCCTGAACAGTTTGGGACCAAAGAGGAATGTCTTCTCTCTCAGCTATCAAAGCTATCTCAGATCTCAGAACTGTGACCAGTAGCGTGACCTGCAGAGACACTGGAGGAAAGCTTTGTCACTCTGTACCAGTCCTCTGTGTATTTCCTTAGCAAAGCCCCAAAAGTGGTGGCATTTGGTAAATAAAATGTCTTCTGGGAAAGGCTGTTTTAGGTCAGTGCATTTGGATCCAGTTTGTTAACCAGTATGAATGTTACCAGCCTTTTGCTTTGCAGTTACCCTCCTCTCCCTTCTCTTGTTTTAATTCGAAAGAGGCAATGAAGAGAGGGGCATTGTTTTCAATCTTCACAATACGAGATGGTGAAATATTTTAGCTCATTTGAAATAGGTCTAATTTTTCATTTACAAGTGAAAACTCCAGATTTTCTTTTGTGTTAGAGTTTAACAAGATGAGTTTCCCTTTATTCCATTATCTCATTGCTTCCTCCTATTGGCAAAAGCTGATTTAAAACAGATCTCTTGAGGACTGCTTGTATGCCTGGAATAAAAGCATATGCATAAGACCTTTGCTGAATCAGAGCTCATGAGCTGAGCTTAATTTTTAAGTTGATCCTGGAGCTATTTCAAAAAACCATACAGATGATGTTTAAAGATCTTATTTCCAAAATACACCATCCAGGTTAAATACTGTTCAGCTATGTAATTGTAGCAACTGGTGGGTTGATAATAAACCCTTGTACAGTGATACTTTTTAAGATGAAACTTTCAGACATCCAAACTATGCAGTGGCTCATACTGTTAAATCAGGCTGATATCATTTAGCAAGAGGGCTCACTCATGTTGCAATAGTAATTTATGTAAAGTTTTGAAAAATTAGAGGTTCTCTGTACAGCCATTCTAAGCCAAGAATGTATTTGTAAAGCATTCATCAAATACTGTAATTATCAGTGACTGTGGCAGTGTGACTTTTTGGACAAGACAATCTCTGTTAAAATTGCCTCCTTTCTTCTCTGGCCTGTCCTCTGTGGCTCAGGACTTTGTTGCTCTGTTACATCATATATTGTGCTCCTGCAGCTCCTGGACCACTTTCAAGCAGCTCTGGTAGAGGGATTGTTAATTATTTATTGCTTTAATAGTGTACATTGCTCTCCAGGGACAAACAGAATTCTTACATTAAAGTCCATCCAGTTCAAGAATCTGGGTCTGCAGGGAATCCTTACTACTTTCACATGATGTTGTCCCATCAAGCAGAGCTGTACTGACAAAACATTACCTGCTTTAGTAAAGGTGTAGGCATGGAAACTCAGGAGGAAAAGGTGTTTCATTTCCTCATTTCAGGAAGTACCCAATGTGCAACAATGCTTTCCCATTTTATTTTGCTCCTGATTACATCAAATGTTGTTTCTTTATGTTTTTTTTAACACTCAAAAAAACCCTTTAACCTTTCTATCTCATTAAATGTGCTGCATGCCTTACAACACTTAAACAAGCATCCCATGTGAGGGGCTCTTGACATCAGAGTTTTCTTTCACAGATGCCTGATTACTTTCCCAAAGGTGTCTGATTACTCTTTGCTGGAGTCTCAAATGATGCTGTTTCCCATCAGTGGGATTTCACCTCAGAGTACCATCTGTAATTACAAGCATAGACTAAGTTAAATAATGAGCAGTCATAAATTTGCTCCGGTATAACTTAGCTTTGGACTCAAAATTAACAGCTGGGACATTTCTCTAGTACTGTACAGGTGATCATTTTCCTTACTGTTTTTTGTTATGTGGTAGTAATTCACAGTTTGGAAGTCCTTTTAATTTAATGCCACTAAAACATGGATAGAAGATACTTGGATTTTCCTCTCTTCATGCCTTGTGCTGGAGGCATGGCTCAAGCCAGCAGTCTGCAGCCAAAGGTACTGCACTGCTCAAGCAGAGCAGTTTAGCTCTTATTCACCATTTCATGGCTCCTGATGTCAGAAATGTAAATACAGCCTTCTGTAAAGGTGTTGCCTTTCTGCACAGCATTGGAGTGCACCTCCCATGCAGCAGCAATCAAAGGTCCAGAGATTCATTGTACTGACATCAACACTTCGAGGCAGATAGTCTAGAGCATGGCAGCAGTGTTTCTGAATGAGAACAAGTTATTTGCCTCATTTATAGCCTCTGTTATTACTCCCAGTAATTTGCTTTCTAAATGCCCATGTTTTATGAATACTGTCTCAAAACAACTTTGCAGTCTCTTCATGCCCTCAGGTTCTCTCTGGGAGTCTAGGAATCTTAGGCAGAGAAGTCCTACTCTTGCAGAATGTCATTTTTATGCTTTAGTCAAACCTAAATTACTAAAAATACTCTGCAGTAACATGTAACATATCCAAAACAACAACAAAGTGAAGGTAAATTTAAAATGATTCATTATTGAAAATTTAACTCAGGATGGCTAAAGCAAAATTTAACTATTTCTTTTCTTTAAATACCTCAGCAGGAATGGAAATAAACAAGAACCTTTTAAAGTTAATTTACAGTGTGTTTTCCATTTGCATTGATTCTTTTTGTCCTTTGGAAGAATCTTGGAAGATTTCTTTATGGATTAACAATTCCTTCCTCATTTCCTTGGACAACTGGGCTTTTCCCATTCGCTTTTATTTAATTTTGCTATGGAAATTATCATTTCCCAAATCTATTCCCCTTTAATCAGGTCAGCACCCCACTAGGTGTGGTGCAAATGAATTCATGTCTCATTAGGACTTCTGTTGGTGTAGCAGCCTGGCTTGGAGCACAAGGTCACACTTGAGGGTGGTGACTGTTCATTGCCTTCTCTGCATCTTTACACAACAGTCCTGCCTGTCAGCCACTGCCTCAGTTCTCCAAGTGAAGGTACTCATCTGCAGCTGCAGGAGTCTCCTTTTGAGCCTCAAGTGGCTGCTGAATGCACATTTTAGGCAGAAATCAGTGGATTCTTGCATATTTCCTTCTGCATATTTCATCCCTTCCACCTCAGCCCTGTGTGGCTGTGCAGCACTGGCTGGGTCCTTGTGTGTGCAGTTGTCTTGGAGAGTGTCCTGCAAGAGCAGGAAAGGACAGGCTTCTGCCTTCCAGAGAGTTTCAGGTCAGGCAGAACACAAAACTTTTCATTTAAAAAACTGACCCATTTTGAGGGGAATCAGATGCAAAAAGATGTGGTACTTACACCTGACGTAGGCCTCGTGCTTCCCTTGTAGTGGCTGTGTTCTGCAGGGTTCTGTTTTACACCTGTTGTAACTTCTGTGGGGTTGTAATGTGAGGAGTACATGTGTCTGGGCCTGAATGTAGTAAACAACTTATCAATAGATGAATTAATAAGCACTAAGTCACTGTTTAGACTTCTTCAGAGATTATAAAGGGTCCAAACCAACAGAGCAGGAAGAATTCAGTGTGAAAGTGTAGGTATGGTTTGGGTTCACAGCTGCCACTAAAGCTGGAGGAGCTGAGTTTGAGGATTTATTCCATTTACACCTGGAGGGAATTCCTTTCTGCACTTCCTACCTGCTGGCCCAGTTGTTCAGCCCACAGAAGTACTAATTTTAGTTTGAACCATAAGTGCCTGCAGCTCATCCTTTGTGCTGGAAAAAGCCTCCAGAAACTATGAAAGAAAAGCTTTCATTAAAAAAATCTGATTTTGGGCATCCCCCAGGCATGTATTGGGAGGCTCTACAGCCCTATTGGTGCAGCCTTCCTGTGCTCCCCAGGCCAAACAGCCCTCACCAGAACATTGGAAAGGTCAGCTTGGCTAACATAGCAAATATGTGTCCTTCTGGCAGGAAATCCTTCTTCCTCCCCATTGATACCATTTGTGGCACTGAATGTGATCACACATGTGGCACAAACACACTGTGTAAATAAGGGCACAGGTGTACATTTGAAACACAAGTCACCCTCTGTGTGCACACATGGATGTGTGCAATACAAACACAAAACTTGCAGGGCAGGTCCTTGTTGGATATCAGTTTAGCCCAGCATGGCATCTGATGGTGCAAGGCTGATCTGCACTGCTGAGGACTCAGACCACAGCTGTAGAAACAAAAAGCTGGATTTGTGAAATATGTGAAATACTCAGGTGCAAACACACAGTCCATGCCCTTCAGTAAAACAGGATCTGTTGCTGTGATGCCATGAAAATATAGGTGCTACAAAGCCATACAGGTATTAATCCAAATGCTGGTTGTGTGTACACTTTGGGAAATGGGCCAGCAACAGAGGCACAAACCCCAGCTCATCCAGACACCCTCTGTCACAGGGATCCATGTGCCCATTAGCTCATGAGGGCTCGTAAAACAAGCGTGGGATCTGTCCCTCACACCTCAAGAAACAACCCTGTCTGTTTGAAGCATAGTGGAAGGTAAGAGCAGGGAAGATAAATAGTCTGTCTCCTAGCTACATTCTGCCTGTGGATTGAAGTAGATCAACACAAATATTTGTGTGTACAGCATGCTCCGGAGCCTGCCAGTGCCTGCTGGCAAAGTGCAGGCAAAGGTAAAGGAAAAATGTGTGCTACTCTTTAAAGCAATTACCCTTATGTATTAATAATGTCATTTATAAGCACTCTGAGAAGTCAACAATGTACACTAAAGCAAAGCCAAAAAACTGCAAACATTTAGTAAAAGAAGGGGGAAAATGTTATAAGTATGCCTCTTGGCCCTTTCTGATATATTAAAGCCTCTGTTGTCTCTGCATATGATCTTCATAGTTTATTTGTTATCCTTTGGGAGCACAGCCCTTGCTGAACTCTGGGATTGAATCTGAGAGCCCAAAGCATGCTCTTGTTTATTATGGATCTGAGTCTCTTCCTGAGCACCTCCACTGAGTCACACCAGTTCAATGTAGCTGAATCTGCCCCTGTATCACTTCCCTTACCATGGCAATGGAAGCAAGTTTGAGTTCTCTCATTGCAGCATAACCCATATTTTTGCATTTCAGGGTTTATTTGGAATTTTGAGGATCTAATAATGAGAAGGAATGTGTGTGTGTGTGTGTAGGTATGGATGTAGTTGAAAGTATTCTTCCATTTTCTGTTGGTGGCATTGCTTTTCTCTTGTCTGCACTTGGGTTCTTGGGGGTGACAGGGCTGAATGGACTTGGTGCAGTGTTTTGGCAATAGCACAGGCACTGATCACAGCTTTCAGGTGCTCTGAAATCACCTGGGATGCCTGTGTCTGAGTTGGGTGTCATTACAGCAGCAAGTGGTGCGTCTGTCCTGCAGGACTGGCCCTTCCAGCTCCTTCCCAGGTCTGGGGCAGAGGAGAAAGGGAACACCCTCTCTCCCCCAAGAACTTGTTGGTTTCTTCAACCCTATGGTGAAGAACGACATGAAACCCCCATACAGACCTCTTAGTTTCTCTTCTACTGAGCATGGGTTAAGAAATGCCCCATCTACCTTCCTTTGTGCTCCTGCTCTGAAAGGAGAGACACTGTTCCCTGCCACTCATCCTACTGAATGAATCATTCTGTATATCCAGACTAGTGAGGCCTCTCTCACCTTACAGCCAGGAGCTGCCTCCCAGAGCAAGACAAGACCAGACCCTTGTTCCCTGCCCTTTAGTTACCACTGAGCAGCCCTGAGGCAGTAACATGCTATGGGCACATCCTGATGCTGATGTTTCCCCCTTCCATGTATGAATTGCCTTAGAAGATCTCTGCCCATGTCACCACAAGGGATTCAGGATCTCACTGTCACGTTGCTTTTCTGTGCTGAAAATTGTCGGGGCTTCAGCACACAACGTGTATCCCGCAGCACCAAGGAGAGGAACAGCAGTTTTGCATTGCTGAGACATTCAGCAGGAGGTAGAGAGTGGGATTTTTCAAAGGAGGGCATAGCACAGCTAGAAATAACTGCCTTTAAAGTGGTGACATTTTTATGCATGGACAAGCTAACTTAGAACATTTTTAGAGGATTTTACAAATCCCGCTGAGCCCAGTGCAACTAGATTCATCATATGAAGACCTGTTTTACAGGGAGAAAGTATACAAGCCATAGCTGAATATACAGTTCTTGCTCTCTCACAAAGTTTCCCTAAATAGGTCTTTTCATAACCACAGGTAGCATATACAGAAAGCGTGATGAAACCCAGAAAGTTTGGCTGGTGTTGCATTTTTGTCTTGAAAGAGAAATACAGGCTGCTTTTAAGGAATAATATTAATAAAAAAATGCTGCAATATTCTCTTACGTGCTATTTCTGCATTCATGGGTGTGTCTTAGTGTCAGCAATTAATTTTTGCAAAGCAACAAGCCCCTTTTTTTGTCTTTCAGCTCACTGAAATGGAGCTGCCAGGAGCTTTTGGATTAAGCTTTATCAGGCTTTCAGTTAGGAAAGCCTCGTGGAGGTTACGTAGCCAAATACAACATACAAATCAAATTATGGGAGAGATGAATGCAGAGTTGTTAAATTAATTTTGTTTGTTCCAGCCCACTGGAATGTTTTTAACATGAAGAAAATAATTCTCTGCTGTATGGCTGGCCTGCCCAGTGCTTATGACTGCATCAGCGTGCTGCATTCGTCTGCCAGTGGCAAACAGGTTTTGTCCAGGCTTGAGTGAGCCCTGGAAGATGAGGCTGGCCAAGATGTTGGATTCCCCCTGCCTTCCCCAGCAGGCTGATCTGCGGAGAAAAGGCTGGATCAAGCTGCTAGGCAGCCCCACACATGGCCAGCAGCTGGGAGAGCAACTGAGGCAGCCTGAGTTAGGTCAGAGGGGCTTCCTCCAGAGGCACCTGCACAACGCTCCTGCCTCTGCTGGACTTTTCCAGAAGGCAGGAGCTAGCTTGTTTGCCAGGTTCTCCCAGTTCAGGTCATCTCTAACAGGGAGGTGAGGGTGTTTTTTCCCCTCCAAGAGGTCCAGGGTATGTCTGTGCCTGCAGTGGGGCATGACCATGGTACTGCAAAGGCTCTTTCCTGTTCAGTGCCTCTGAGATGTGGCCTGGTTGCCCCAGCTGGGGGTTTCTTCTCTCCACAAGTCTTGCCCAGGACACAGTGGCTTTGGTGTCCTGCCAGACTTGTGCAGGTATCTGCTCAGGATTGCACACATCACAGAAAGACATCCTGAAAGCCCCAACAATATTTTAATATCCCTTAAGATCTGAATTTTAAACAAAGCATTAATATTTTTTTTCTAAATTTAGCTGAGATGCTATTTTAGTGTGGAATAATGCTGGTTGTTGGTTTGGGGTCTTTTCTTTTTTCCTCAAGAAATCATGAATTCACTGGCTGGGGTGTTTTTTTGTTTTTGATTTTTTGTTTCTTTCTTATTAAGCCTGGTTTTGTTTAAAAAAAAAAAAAAAAAAGAAAAGTAAAAGCCTGTGTTTCTCTTTAGTGTGTCCTGATTAAACTTCCCCTTCTCTGTCCCAACCTCTTCCTGTATTTCTGTCTCTTCTTCAGCTGCACATTTTGCAAAATCAGTAGAGGTCCTTTAGCCTGTGATTCTTTTAATCTTCTTTGAAAAATCCAAGGCACAGAGAGTATTGAAAGAAAAATTAGATCTCTGGGAAATGCCAGTTGTTTTATAGATGGTCAAATCACTGTACTTTTTTTCTTTGCCTTTCAGACATCCACTATGTTATTATGTATCACTTTAATTAAATCATCAAATTGAATTATTGGATCAAATGTTTCTTTATTCCATTGTGTCCTAAGCAGGTTTAATTAAATTAATAAAACCATATGTTTCATTTTATAAAAAAAAATTAAAATTCTCTTTTGCCCATTCATAAGCTGTTTAAAAAAAATGTGGTTGAACAGAAAAGGGTTGGTTAATACTAAATTACGTCAGGTTTTTCAGATACTGCTCTTTGCCTTGGAGTTCAATTTACTATTGAACCAAGTCATACTAAGTCATGAAAATTTTGTAATATTTACTGATGAATCACAGTATTGCAAATTCAGCCTCATTTTAGGTGGCAGTGAATGAGGCTTGTTCTCAGTGAAGTCATTGGAGTCACTCAGGTGATTAAAAGTGCTCATGACCTTCTTGGCTCAGGGTGCAGTCAGGGAGGGTGCTCTGACTCTGAGCCTGTGAGTCTCCTGTTGGGAAGTGCCCAGTTCTCTGGCTGGCATGAGCTGCTCCAGATGGCACCCAGGCTGGCTACAGAGAGCACAGAATGGGGGCCATGGCAGCCCCCTCTCCCTGGGGTAGCTTGGGGTCCTTGTGTGAAAATCAGCTGCCCAGACATCATTCAGAGGGCTGGTGCAATTAAGGTAGATTTCTCAGGAAGGTTACCTGCTTGAATTATTTCTAAAACAATTTGATGCATGATTACTTTAAATATATAAATCTCTGTATGTCCTCCTGGAGGACAAAGACTGGGTAAGAGTTTTAGATCTGGGTAGTGCTTCACCCTGGGCTCCTATCTCTGATGGGATTTGATTAGGTGGAGCGATAAAGGCTGGCCTGGCATTTTGAAGTGTAATTCTGTGATGACAAAGGGCGTCAAAGAGGGCAGTTATGATTTATTGGTGCAGTTATCAATAAACAGTGATGTCAGGGAGAATTGATCTGACCATCTCAGCGGAAAGAGGTGAGCATGGAGAGGCATACCAAGGATCAGGAAGCTCTGTAAATAGTGGTAACAGAGATGGCTTTCAGCTGTCCTATCTCACCCAGGTCCTGGCCACCTTCATGCTGTGCTTTGGGGGACCAGGAGGGAGCCAGAGGGAAGCCATGGTGTGGCTTCTGACTTTGAGGCACTGACAGCAGAATGCTGTTTTGATCCCTTCAGCTCAGTGTAAATAGAAACTCACATGCATCTATCCAATGCTTTCAGGTACTGTAGGGTTTTGTTTTACTGGATCAGCCTTCTGGGTTGAGCAGAAGGATCTACTGCAAAACTGCAGGATTGTCACCCCTTGTGGCAAGAGCAAATATCAAAGATCTTTCCTGCCCAAGCATATTTCTGCAATTCATGTTGTCTTGTTCAGCTAGCTACAAAATGTGGGTTATAGTTGCACAAATGCATTTGACAGGTATTTTTCTATGTACTGGTAATACTGGTGTTTAAAGTATTTAATCATTTTTATTTAAGAACTGTAGCTATTTCAGTAATGTAACAGTAGTGCTGCATGGCCAACCTGCAAGTCCAGGCATAGCAATAGACATATTTCCCCTTCAGTGCTGCCAGGACTCTTTAGAAGTGAAATAATGGCCAAATATACACGCAGTCACATACCTGCAGAGTGCAAACAAGCTCAGTGTGTTGGCTTTAAAAGGAAAAGTCGTACTGGGAAAAATAATTCTGCAAGCAGTATCAGCCTGATGGGCTGGGTGACACTTTGCCTTTCCCTGGCAGAAGAGACCAGCTCCTTTGCCACAGCTCATGTATTTAGGTATCATTGCAAGTGATTTTCCTTGGTTCAGGGTTTATACTGAGAAAGAGAATGTGAGAATCTGCCCTGAACTGGGTATTTTAGACGTGATTTTTAAAGCTTGGAAAAAAATCCGAACTCTTTCTAGCTGAGAAGGGGATGATGCAGTTTTCCCACAGCCTGTGAGTGCCATCTAGTGTTGTGCATCCCCACCTGAGCCTTTCCATAGCAACTCCTTGAGAAGTGTTTTCTCAGTGCTGCGAGGGGACTGTGACACCCCACTCCTGGAGGCTGTGTTTGTGCCTGGGCTTGGTCTGCCCTGCAGAATTTTGGGTTTGGTACTGCTGGAAGCAGAAACCGTGATTTTCCCAGAGCTTAAGCTGTCCCTGTGCTGATGTCCCACTGATTTAAGCGTGGCTGAGAAGTGACTTGTGCCTCCATGCTGCAGGCAGGGTTAGGAAGGCAGGGCTGCCTGGGGCTCCTCTGCCTGCTCAGAGGAGATGGCCAAGGCCATCAAAGAGCCACCCTTCCCTGTGCTGGTGGTACATTACTGACAAACTGTTGAGCATCTTTGAAGAAAGATGTATAGAAAGAGGAGTATCAAATAATGGTAAAAATGTACTAAGTTAACAGGAGAAGCTTTACTGACCCAATAGTGCCACATTTTCAGAGGTTTGAACTCTTTTCCAGGGCGGGCAGAGCCTGTTGCCCCTTAACAGTAGGGGGGTGGTGACGAGGGAAGCTGTGGATCAGGTCCAGTGTATTTCTTGGTGAACCAGTGCAGAGCTCTTAAGTCACCAAGATAAGGTGTAGGTGCAAATGTCAGGACTGAGAATTAAGTCGAGAACTAAGCAACCTGCCTGCAGAGAATGGATTCTCTCATTCACTTTACTCAGGAGAGCAGAAAGCAGCTGCAGGTGGTATTAAATCCCATTGGTCTCAGTGGATTGCAGTCTAAGCTGTTACTGTAGGCCAGGGCATTAAAGAAATAAAACCTAGCTCTTAAAGTGAGTCTGTGTTCTTCCTGTTTATTTTCTCTTGGTTATTTAGAAGAGCTTCATCTTTTCTCCTTCTGTTTTTCAGCTTGTAGCACTCCTCCAGTCAACATGAAAGTACAGCCTGTGAACAGGACAGCGCTGCTGGTAACCTGGAACCAACCAGAAACCATTTACCACCCTCCAATCATGAACTACATGATTTCATATAGCTGGACTAAAAATGAAGATGAAAAGGAGAAGACTTTCACCAAGGATAGTGACAAGGACCTGGTAAAAGCACACAATCAACCCCAGACATATGTATCAAGCTATCCTTCTATTGTTACTTTCTTGGTAGAGGGAGGAAGAGGAGGAAAGCAGTTGTTACCTTACAGGCAGGCTAATGTTTGGCCCACAATGAATTGCTATTTAAATGTTCAGCATTAGTTGAACGTTGCCTAACAGGCTACCCAAACGCTGGAGTGTGAATTTATAGTTTATGTGAGTGCATAAAGGACTGAATCTGCAGACACTTTTTCATGTAGTGTTGCTGAGAGGCAGCTGGCTCGGGAAATGGTGAGGCTCTGAATACCTTTTGGCTTGCATTCAACTTACAGATTTTCACATTAAAAGTCCGATCCCCCAAAATCTATTCCTGGGCTCAGGCTTTTCACTGTGCATCGCCCCTTACGGACTTCAGAGCAGTTTCTGGCAGTAAGTGCTGCCAGAGGCAGGAGTTGCATAGTCAGGGCTTGAAGATTATTTTGGAGTGGCCCTGCACAAGCACTGCCTACATCTGGCAGTGTGAGAAAAAGAGAGAAGAGCAAGACAGTTCCAGCACAGATGGAAACACTGCTCTATCTCCTCCATTTAGGATTTCATCTGTTTGTCATTCTTGTCTAAGTGGAAGCAAGTATTGTACTGGTCCTTAACATTCTCTGCATATAAAACCAGAGTGACATATTCAGGTTTGAAAGGCCTCCATTTATTGTTAATCAAAGAAAGCCTCTAGAATAATGAAATCAGTAATTGTATATGCACATGAAAAATGCAGCAGCACAGTGTTATTCCTAATGACTGTTACCTTTTTTTTTTTTCAAATACAAAGTCCTCTGGGCCCATTCAATCAGTTATACAATAATACTTCTCTTATTCCCTTAGATGAAGCTTCTTTTACTTCATTTCCATTTATATTTCCAATTTCCCCACTAGACATTGTTATCTGGGTCACATTAGGGAATGATCTGCCTCATGAAATCAGGAAGGAATCCATTGAAAGGCACCCAAGGTTATGATGTATTGTAACCTCTCTCTTGTCACAATTTCACACTCTTAAGGGAAATTTTTTAATCAGGTATAAAGAGGAGAGCCTTAATCAGCAAAAATGAGGTGGGCACCATGAAAGCATCCTGTTTTATGTAAAAGAAATAATTACAAGGGATGTGATGAAGTGATGGCTTGGAAATAAATTGCAGTGAGACCTTGTGCTGTTCAACAGAGCTTTGGGTTAAGAAAGGAATGACATCTTAGTCTATTTTAGGGACAAGAGAAGAAGGAAACCCATTTTCAGAGGAAAATGCACATTGTTTTTAGTGCTCTGGCAGATACAGTTGGGCTATCCAATCTTGAATCAGAGCTAGGCAGTGTTTTGCTATAGAGATCACAAGTATTTCAAGTGACTCATACAACTACTCCTGTGAACTGATGTGATTGTGGACTAAGGCCACTCTCAGATCTAGGAGTAAGCAGAGATATCCCAGCCCAGGATGCTCAGCCGTCATGTTGCATAGTACACCAGCATCAAATTGTCTTAGCCAGTTTGCTACACAGTAGTTCGAATCTGCAGTGACTTTTCTGGGCTTATCTTGTGTTTGGGACATGGATCTCCACCTAAAAAAATCTTACTATAATTGCTGTAAAGGCAAATGACTGGAGTTTTAAGTTTTTCTGAGGAGAGCAGAGACAGTGAGGTGTGAAGACTAATGAGAACAGATGTGGGACATTCATTTCTTCCTCATGGTCAGATCAGGTCTGGGTGCATCCCTCCAGCCTTCAGCCTTGCCCTCTCCAGGGAACCACTGAATATTTCTGTGTAGAACTATAGCTTGTCTTATGTGGCATAAATGTTCTGTGTTAGCACAATGCTTTATATATTTCAAACTGATCTTGGACAGTACTGTGGGGGTAAAAAACTGAATAATATCTATTTTTTTTAAACAGAAGGCCATCATTAGCCATGTCTCACCTGACATCCTTTATCTGTTCAGAGTTCAAGCAGTTTGCCGAAATGAAATGCGTAGTGACTTTAGCCAGACTATGCTCTTTCAAGGTAAAAAAGCCACATACATATTTTTACATTGAACTATTCTTTGTTTGTTTAATATTTTCTTTGCAGATTGCAATATGGTGTGAAGCTATTTCAGAAGATACTTGAATGAAAGTAGACAATGCTAATATCATAATGTGGCCAGTGACTTGATCTGAACCTCATTTCCAGTGAGGAGGGTTTGCCTATACCTATCACTGTCAGGGTTTGTCAGGTTTTAGGAGAATTTAGAGCTTTTCTTGGTACTAGTTTTCTGAAACAAATTCTTCAGAGGCTGCTTATGCATCAGAGGCACAGCTATAACAGAATGTGAGTCTGATCGGTGTCTGTTTTATGTAAAGAGGAAAGGAGATCAGTCCTACCTTGACAACCACATGTGGAGACAATCAGGTTTTACCATGCACGCAAACTCAGTGATTTCCAAAACATACATATTTAAAGAAAATCAAAAGAACTAGATGATAAGCTGTCCTTGTGTCATGGATTTCCTTTTAAGTTTATTGGAGAAATCTGGTAAAGCTGAGATTTGGTAGAAGAACTTGATGATTTTTGAGGGTTTTTTAAGTGCTAAAGTTTTGCTCCTTTCTGGGAATTTATTATGGCATTTTTTATTAAGTAGGGCAAATTTTGCCTCTGATGAGAGCATTGCCTCCTACTCCAGCTAATAGATGCATAATCCTCAAAATGGGTAATGGAAGAATAAAACAAGCAGAGAGTTAAAAGTTTAAATCCTTAGGATGAAGCAAAGAATTGTCACTTGGATCTGATGCTGTATATGGAACAAAATAATAAGGGCATTTTTCAGTGTCATTTTCAGAAAGTGCAGGGGGTTTGATCCTGCTATGCTGGCACTTAGTGTCTGAGGGATGTCAAGCTATGGACATGGTTTAGTTCTGTTGTGGTGACATGCCACAGTGTTGGCAGCATTGCAGAGAGAGCAGGGATCAGACAAGTGTCCTGTCCACGTCACATCTCATGTATAGCTCTGTTCTTGGTACCTCAGCATGGTGTTTTAGACTTCATTTTTAAGTGCCAGGCAGAAGTTAAAAACTGGTGTATTGCTTATTATGACCTCTTTTACTAGATGATGGAATGGAAAATTCTTTGAAGTTTGACTACAATAACTGTTTAATCACAGTTAGGAGTAAATCATTACTGACAGCTCTGTAGGAGATCATTTGGGTACTCTAGCCCAGTTCTAGCCCAGTATTCAATGCAGTGGAAGTGATACACACATCTGCAGTGGGAGTAGATGATGGGATTGCTTCCACATGTCCCCAAAAAGGAGCTGCTCTTCTAATCTCTGGCTGTACCCAACATCTAACCTAGAAAATTAATCCGCTTGAGCTTTCAAAGCATTATCCAGCTGTTGGTTGTAGTTGTAGTTGAGATATATAGCAATAAACAATGATAATATTATAAGTACAGAAAAAACCTATTGCCATCAAGCTACTTTTGCTTCCTGTGTAAGTCAGGATGTTTCATCCAGTTTGGGGCTGAAGGAGAGAATTTGTTTTCTGTCAGCAAGCTGGCATGGCCAGGCCTGAGTAATTAAAGACAAACAAGTCTGTGTTTAGACATAAGTGCAGAGTGAGGTGAATAATACCCAAAGAGCTGCCTTTGCTCCAGACTGAGATCTGTACCTGTATTCTGTGGCCACATGTTGAGCAGTAGATTAGCAGTTGTTCCTCTGCCTCCTCCCCTGTCCTTACACACTGCTCTTCTTCCCTCCGCAGCTAACACCACTCGAATTTTCGAGGGGACCCGAATTGTGAAGACAGGAGTGGTAAGTCATGGATTTAGGGAGCGGGGATTTGGGGACATTTCCCACCAGGTGGCAGCACGATGTTGGAAATCTGCAGCAGGAGCCAGCTTTCCTGGGGAAGGAGTGTCCAGACCTGTCACAGAAGGGTTTATAGCATAAAATACAGTTCCAATATGAAATGGTTTTCTTGCTTCATGCTCTGAGAGGCTTTGACCACTGGAGAATTTTAAGAAGTTTTCCTCAATCTGTGTTCAACCCATTTACAGGGAATTTGTAAAATCTTAATGATGACTGTGGAAATAAATTTAATTTCTTTTATTAACTGTATGAGAAGAAGTACAAGCAACAGAAATAAGGCCTCACACACAGCATCTTTGCTCTTCCAGTGCTTTAAGGATGCCTGTTACTGTGTGAATAAAGCCTGAACAATGTCTTTGTTTTATTTTAATTCAGGTGAGACTGTAACAAGTCACTGAGGCCAACTTTTGTGTTCCAAAATCAGAAATGTTGGTACATTTACAGTAAAAATGGAATGCACTGTTTTAGTTTTGAAAGCATCTTATTAATTTATTTAATATAAACTATCCATAACCTAAATTTCTTGGCATACAGTGTACTGAGTTGTTCAGTCGAATTTATGGGCTGGATTCATACTGTTGAATTTACTCTAAGTACATTGCTTCTGGTTTTATTCTGATCCAGTTTGATATACTCCCTAGTAAGCAAATAACATATACAAAGCTTGCATTTGAATGATTAATGTTTGTTTAATAATGTATAGAGGTATTCTAGATATATAAAATCTGCTGTCAAATATTAATACTCAGTCCAGCTTCGAAACTATTCATGCCAGTTAAAAGCAAATCTCACAGTGCCTTAGGGATTCAGATTGATAAGTATCTGAAAGTTTAGATGCTTATTTAAAGTTTTGGCTTGAAATCTCTAAAGCACAGGTTTTTATCTGACACCTCAGGTTCTCTGTGATTGCAGCTGGTCACAAATAACGTGAGAAAGCAGCCTTTCTTGGTTTGCTGCAGGATTTCAACTACATGGCTTGACTGAACCCAGGAATTGCAGAGAAATGTAGAAATACTGTAAAGTTATAAATTTCAGTTTCCAAAATAAATGTTTTACATTTTTTCCAATATTCAGCAGCACCTATTTAACCTTTTTTTGTCCTTATCTGGTGCATACCTTTCCAGCTAATGGTCTTCTCATTCAGTAATATGAGACACTTTTCAGTAATTCAGAGAGGGAGAATGGTCAGGTTATCCAGAGGAACCGCTGATTCAGCTCTTCCACAGAATTATTCCTTGTCTTTAGACAATTCACTTCAGTGTCTTTTTCCACATGTAATTCAGGACTAGTTCTTTATGAATAGACCAAGGTTTAGTTCTTCATGTGTGAACTAAGGGGTTTTATTTACAGCAGAGCACACACATGCATGCAGTGGGTTGACATTACAATAATACTGGCAGGGTGCAGAGGATGCCCAGTCCATAGCTCATCCCCTGCTTTCCTTAGTGAAGCAGTGCCAGTCCTGCCTTTCATTCACTGGTGGTGGTCAGGGAGAGTCCTGTGGAGGTGGAAAATAGAGTCTGTACATGGTTGTCACAGCCTGGAGGTCCTGGCAGACGTAGTGGTGGCTTGCTGAAGGGCTCCTGATGCTCTCCAAGTCCTTCAGGAGTGCCCAGCTGGCCATGCTGCAGCTCTTTTGTAACAGGAGCAATGCCTCACAGCAACACCAGTCCTTAGGAGAATAATCCTGATGGGTAAATTAAGGAAATAAAAATAGTACCCTTTGAGGCCCTCACAATGTGCGTGGGAAGAGCCAGAGTTCCTTGTCAGAGCAGACCCACCAGCCATGGATGCTCACGTTGGCAGCCTATATTTTGGGACAGCCCTTATGTAACACTGTATTTTTAAACTCCTGCATTCTGAGGATTAAAGCACTGTGAGTAATGCAGCTGAACTCATTAAACTCCTTTACATTCTTCTCACCCCAAGAGGAAACGTTACTCGCAAGTCAGTAGCGATGTGGGCGGAGAGGGTCCCAATGTAAAATAAAGATAAGGATAAAAGAGGGTTTTAATGATGATGTGGTGAAAGCAGGGAGGTTTCCTCTCTTTGTGGTTTCCTGGTAGCTCTGTGGCATGTTTTGTCCTGGCTCAGCCTTTCATCCAGCTGGTGCCGAGTGTCTGATTTTAGGAGAATAGCATGTGTGTGAAAAGGGGGGGAAAAGCAAGAGAATGACCCCAAGTGGTATGCTGAGCCCCTGCTGATGCTCTCTGCTGTGTTTTCTTCCCCTCTGCTGCCGGTGATCTCCTCAAGCCCACAGCATCTCCTGCCTCCTCAGCAGACATGGCTCCCATCAGCTCCGGCTCCTCCACCTGGACCTCCTCGGGGCTCCCCTTCTCCTTCGTGTCCATGGCCACAGGCATGGGCCCTTCCTCCAGTGGCAGCCAGGCCACCGTGGCCTCCGTGGTGACCAGCACCTTGCTGGCAGGGCTGGGCTTCAGCGGTGGGGGCATCTCCTCCTTCCCCAGCAGCGTGTGGCCCACCCGGCTGCCCGCGGCCGCTGCCCCCAGCAAACAGGCCGGCCGGGCCGTGGTGGCCACCACTGAGGCCGCTGCCGCCTCCCCAGGGCCGGAGCGGGACTCGGCACTGACAAAGGATGGCGAGGGAGCCGAGGAGGGGGAGAAGGATGAAAAGAGTGAAAGCGAGGACGGGGAGCGGGAGCATGAGGAAGAGGAAGAAAAGGATGCTGAAAAGAAGGAGAAAAGCAGGGCGACGGCAGCCTCAGAGGCACGCAATAGCACCGAGCCCAGCGTGGCCGTGGCTTCCCCCAACAGGACTGCTGAGGAAGAAGGAAATCAAACCCTATCAGGAGAAGTGCCAAACCAAAACGTTGCCCCCACGGCTGGAGGTGCCGAGAAGGAGAGCTTTGCCGAAGCCGACACTCAGCCCCAGCTGCTCCCTTCCACCCAAGTGCCACCAGCGATCACCGACGAACTGTACCTGGGCAAGATCCCAAGAACAGAGACAACAAGAAAACCTCCTCCAAAGATGGACAGGTTTCCCGAGGAACATCCCTCAGATAACAAATTCATCACCATTAACCCAGGTGAGTCATCTGTGGGGAAACCGTTTTTACCAGCATAAGTGTTGGAAAACAACACAATCCAAATTCTTTACTGATTTCCAGTAGATACAGCATTTTTGTGGTGTCTGGCTACAGGTTGTCACAGGACCAAATCCCACAAATTGTTACTGGAGGGAGCAGAGTGGAAAGAAATATCCTTTTATTGGGACAGATTCGTGGTCCTTGCAGCTTATTGGAAGAGAAAATCTGGAAAAATTTTAACTCCCAATATGCTGCATCAAGAACTTTGTTGAAAAGAAAAAGGGAGAGGAATACAATGACCTATAGCTGTGAAATTAATTTGGAAGAGCAGCTGCTGTGCTGAACTGGCATTTCATAGGAAGTTTGGTATAAGTGCTTCTAGATAATTGAGTTTATCTGCAGGATTCTCCCTGACTGCACTTTGAGATATTCTCCTAAATCAAGGATCATTGCTGGTTTATTTCTTAACACAAAATCTACATGCTCTGATCTTCCAAAACCAGGCACCTTCTGCACTGGGGTTACCTTCTGATTTTTCTGTGGGGAAAAAAAAAAAAAAATCTTAACCAGGCAGAGTTCACATATTTTCTATTTGTCCCAATAAGAATTGCCAGTGCTCCTCTACACTCCACCTCTGGCTGTATGCACCAGGCACGGTGTGTGCACAGCAAATGCAACCTCTTGGAAGCCTGCCCAGGTGATGTGCACATGCAGCAGCCTGGTGTGGTCAGGGTGTGCTGTGCTGGGCCCTCACGGTGCTCCCAATGCGCCGTCAGCAATGTCCACACGTGTTCCTGCCTGGGGAGCTCCGGCCACTGGTGAGGAAAACTGCAGGAAGCAAATGGAGTACGTGCATGTGGGTTTATTTTAGGTTTAGACTGATTTATTTCTTAAATTGATTGATTTATTAACATTAATAAATATTAATTATTTATTAGCGAATTATTTATTAAAAGGTATTATTTATTGATTTATTTGTTATTTATTAGACAAGTTTATTTGAGTGATTATGTGTATTACCACAGCATTTATGAGACAGTGCACTTTTTTGTTGTTTTTCAGAGGTTTTTACTACCATTGCTTGTTTTGCTAATCTGTGGAGTGTTTTATAATTTTCTTTTTCCATCAAAGCTGCTCTGGAGTAGTGAAAAAAAGCCTTACATATTTATTTTTCCATACACTGATAAACACAAAAATGCAGATATTGTGCATTCAGTTATAGCTCAGAATCAATTTAAAAAACAAAGCTAAATCCAATCTTTAATAGCATTTGTTACAGAAATGCTGACCAGTCTGTAATGCTGTGAATCATAACTGTTCTGTCAGAGATCAGATTAGCAATGCAGAAGCTGAGAAACTTGCAACAGGTTGTGCTGATTTTTTGTTAAATACACTGCTGTTTTTCTTAGTCCCCAGCTGGAAATCCTCAAAGGCCATTGCCCCCACGGAGTATGGTCTGAGATGCTTGTCAGGCAGATTTCAACATGCCGCTTGCCCTAAACACCTTTGTGCTAGGAATGAGGCCTCTTGGGAGTGAGAAGACACTTGGGAATGCAGGAGAAGGAGCTTTCCTCCAGGCTGGATCTAGGTTACCAAAGACACAAGCTAGCACAAAGCTAGTTGCTTCAGCTTAATTGTTTTCCCCATCACATGGAAATTTACAATTCATACAGACAGACCTGACCTAACTCACGCCAGGAGTTGAGTTCAGTGAAACTCCAGCCACAGCAAGACCTCCTCCTGTGAGAAAGGGCCTTAAAGGTTTCCCATAACAAGAGAAGCCTGAAATCAAGGCAAGTGAAGACAAGAGGCCATTGCCAGAAGTGTCTGAAAGGATTCCTGAGCATCAGGACAGCTAAGACTGTTCAGGCCGCTTCCAAAGTGAGCAGAAAGCATCCCTGCCATTTACTCTGTCCCAATGTGAGGGCAGAAACATTTTTGGATGCATCTTTTCTCCTGGCATCTTTTCTCTTCTGCATATTTTAAAAGGAGGTTTTAAATAGCTGTCAAGGTTTCAAAAATGTTTTTGTGAGTAGAAAGTTTAATCATTTTGAAGAGTAGAAAATTGTTTCATAACAATGTACATTTGTAAAATTAATTATATAGCATCAAATTAGCAGTTGTAAGGGGATAACTGAATGGGGAAGTACTCATGAGTGTGCATGATTAGAGGAGAACAGGGAACTCATGAGAAATTACAGGGAAAGTGCGAGGCCAATTAGTGCAGCAAGGCTCATTTTCTTTTAGTGCTTATTTCACACGTACATACACACACACCTCTCCTGAGGCCATGTCATTACTTTCCAAATGGCATTGGCCTCTTTTTGCCTGTGGTATTGGCCAATGCTAATGATTGTCTTCTGTCACCAAATGGCTTGCTTGCATTCTCCTCTTTCATTTTCCTGATCATCCTTTTCTCTGTTTTGGTGCCCACATTAGACTAATTGTACTTTTGATCTGCAACTGTTACACACACAGCTGCTCAGCATTGTCTGTGACTCTGAAACCTGAAAATCAGAAAAACAGCAATTAAAATTACACTCTCACAAAAGAGGGAGGAAAGAAGAAAAGAAGCAAGGGAAAAAGATGAAACCCAGGATGATTCAGTTTAATCAGGCTAAAGCAGATACTATCCCACAGGGTTTTGGTTGATTGTGCCAGACAATTAAACAGATCCTTTGTTTTTTACTGGAGTTAACAACTGGGCTGTTGTAAGCAAAGTAATAGCTGTGGAGTTGGGGCAAAGCCTGAGTGCTGAGCTGGGACTGAGAACAGAGAGATGGGTTTGACTCCTCATCCAAATTTCAGCCAGGTCCATCCTTCAGTGTTCACCTACCTCTGCTGAGTTCCTCCCATGAGAGGGCTTTTTAGAGACAGAGACATCATGATGTGCAGGGTTAAATTTCAAGCCTGATGTATGTATTTAACAAAGACTGAATATTGGGTTTTAGAGCAGTCTTTGTCAGGTCTGAGGTTACAAAAGCCTTTTAGGGATAACCTCATTAGCATAATTGAACATCTGTGTAATTCTTTTCCATCTGCAGCAAGGATTATTAAGCTGTATTTTCATGTGGCACTTCAGCCATTTTCACAATGAATCACAGAGTGGTGTATAAAGTTGAGAAGGACCACTGGAGTCAGCTAGTCTTGCTCTAGAAGGGTTCCTTAAGCACTTTAATCAGGATTGTGTCCAGACAGCTTTTAAATATCTTCTGAGGTGTACATGGCAACTTACAGGAGCAAACAGCAGAATGGCTTGAAAATAAAAGAATTGAATTATTTCATGCCTGCAAACTATGAATTTCAGATATAGGATTAAATATGATTGGCATCTGTTACAAAGTAGTGAAAAGCCATGATTAGTAGTGCACAGCCTGTGACTGCTGCAGGGGTGCCTGGAAGAAATAGGTGGTAACAGCTCCACCATGACACAAGCATGTATCAAAGGTAATACTTCCTTAAGAAACATGGGTTTGCCTTTTCATCATTTAATTATATGGCCAGTATTATTTTCCAGAATTAATTCCTTTGTGTAAGTTCATAACTTCATTTACTCAAAGAAAGGATGAGCAAGCTGACTTTCTCTTAGGAGACCACGTGGTCTGAGGCAGTTCAGCAGCAGGGCTTTTCTTTGGTTTATGGTATCTGAAATGGTACAACAAACAGAACTTTGTCCTGGCAGTTTGTGCAATGGCAAGGAATGATAAAAGTAGATAGGTTATATAGTACAGCTATGGTTGCTTATTATAGCAAGCAGTGTTACTTAAGGGAAATAAACATGTTTCTTTTCTCAGGAACCAATTTCCAAGAATACATAGGAAAAAAAGCACATTTCACAAGCTGTAGAATGCCTCTTTCTTACCTTGACCCTTGCACAAGAATTGCACTGCCAGAGCCTCCCTGGCTGCCTGATGCCATCCAGTACTCCCTGTGCCAGGGCTCATCCATCCAGTGCCTGGCTGGAACTGCTGAATGGGTGGTTCACAGAAGTTAAGGACTTTTCCAGACGCAGGAATAGATTCAGTAGTGCCAGGGCTTACATCATGTGGGACCTCCTGAAACAGATATGCTGTAATAATTTTTATTCCTTCCTACTGGGATGAATTCCAAGCCAGTAAAAGGCAAACTGAATTAATTCAACGAAGGCATATGCCACTGGAAACTGTTTACATTTCTTAGCAAAAATGGAGTTTCCTAGTCCATTTTTTAAGCTTCCCCCATCCCCTGCCAAGTACAGCTTATGGTGGGCACTGTTACAAGGATATGCTGTTGACACTACCAGGGCTTGACATTCTTGCTTTGGAAAAGAATGAAATGGTGACTATTGTTTTATTTGATACTATTTTGTTATATGGGAGAACAGGAAACTGTAGAGGCCCAGTTCTGTCCTTTTGTGTGTGTGTGTGTTTTCATTTGATCTTTTTCCAAGTTATCCAGCATGCTGGCTTTTCTTAGGCTGTTCTGCCATGACACCCAAGACAGACACCAGCTCTCCAGCTGCACAGTTCTACCTCTGGCCCCAGATGACATTCTTGTACAATTTTTATTGGCACTGTTTTGTTTAAGCTCTCACAACACGTTACTTAAACAGTGGAAAACACCTTAGAGTTTTACTTCTAAGCCAGCACAGGAACTGTCTTTTCTTCTGAAGCACATCACTGCTTGCGCATTCCCAACTGGAATTTCAGGGCCAGCCATCAGCATTAGGGAATGGCATTTGCTATTCTGGCACTCAGCATACTGAGCACTTTCTTCTCCTCACATCTGTGGTCCAGGGAGTTGGCAGGGGCAGATGAGTGTGTTCTCCACACTAGACTGACTAAGAGGAGCATCGTGAGCACTGCAAAATTTAATAGTGTGCACTGGGACTCCAGCCCATGCAGTGCTTACAATGAAATTGAATTTTCTTCCCATGCAAACAGAAACATATGGTTTTGTGTTGAAAGATGTGGAGGTGAAACTAAACAGAAAACTGTCATTGGAGAGAACTGAAGCAACACCCTAGTGGATATAAGGTGGTGGGACTATTTGGCTCTCCTACAAAGTTTTATTACATCACATGTTTTTTTGCTTTGTCCCTTTCACTATTCTGATTAGTAACACCGCACAGGCTTACTTTTTCCATGCTCTTAAATGATTTGAAATGCACTGGTAATAACTGATGCTCCAAGACTTAGCATTTCGTAAGCTTGGCAAATACAGAGAATAAGCCTTTGCTCTGATTTGGGGGTTGCTCTTCCCTTTATTCTTTGCTAGTCAAGGAATTCAAAGATGTTTAATCAAAGTGCACATTCACTTCCCCCAAACATCCTTCTGATTAGCACGTCATTTAGGCTGCTTGCTAAAGGGCATTACCTCTATCAGCCTAGTTCTCAAAACTAGGAATATTTCTTGCTGGGCTTGCAGCAGCCTGCAGCCTTGCTCTGTTTTCAGCAGTCAGGCAAAAGCATTTACAATTAACCTTTACTTTCACGTTAGTTGAATTTTACTCCTGCCTACAGAGGAGTATAATCTAAATGCTATTAAAATAGAGTATGACTTCATAGTTTGTGACATCTGGTGACTTCCAATTATCTGTGTTTTGCCTGCCTATGGTGAAAAGGCAATTATGTTCTTCTGGTAGGATTTGCAGCAGTTTCAGAAGATATGATAATACAATACTGAAGGAGGGCAAGGAAAGACTCACACAGGCTTATAAGTGGAAGTCAAGTGTGCATGTTTCAATCCTTGAAATCTGAAGCTGTTTGTAGTAATCCTTTCCCATTATGTCCTGTTGACAGGTATTGATCAACCACTGCCTGTTTGTTAGGAAACATGAATAAGATACGGAGTCCGCTTCTGCATTTTTCTTTTATCATTCTGTCTAAACCAATTTATTCATCAAGTCTACATGAATTTTCACGAATTAGATATCTTCTAAAATACATTGGTTGCAGTGTCTATGCTCATTGGCTCCAGTACTTGCAGAACTTCTAGATATCCATCTTATATATGATACAATAATTTTAGTGAGATGTCATGCAAAAAAAGTGAAGCGGAGTTAACTCAGCCAGATCTCAGGGTATTGACGAACTTTAATTTTGTTCAAAAGCTGTGGCATAATGATTTCTTCTGTCAGTTACAACACATCCTATCCATTCATTCATCCACCCATCTTGACAATCCATATGCTAAAAAGTGCTTTTGCATGCAGTAACCCACCAGATTGTGACAATTCTGCAAATGATGTGACATGACACCCAACATGTTGAGGATTTTTTTATTTTAAGATAGTTACCAAGAAATTTATTTCTAAAGCAATGTATTACACGGAGCTTCGCAAACAGGGCTGTCCTGCACTGTTGAGAAACAGAGTGCATTTATCTGCAAACACTGATGACAGAGCACAGCATTGGCTCAGTGGGGTACTCCACATCTGATAATAGGTGCTTGCACGAAAGAGTCCTAAAAGCGTCTATGAGACCGTAATTACAGGCAGTAGTAAAATCCTAGCCATATGTGGCAATAAACACCATACTTCTGTGCTCTCATGTCTCAGACTGAAGACAAATGGAGTCCCACCCTGCAGTTAGAGGATCTCTGCTCTGTTTACTCATAGCATGTAAAAGGGATAAGCTATTTGTTTTGTTTACACATTTTTTCATACAGTAATTCTTTTTTCCATCCAGTGATTGGTTTTGTTATGTGTTTAACACACAGCTGGCAAGAACAGCTCCAGCATGGCCACAAGACCTTCTCCTGGTAAAATGGAATGGATCATCCCACTGATTGTGGTCTCAGCACTGACCTTCGTGTGCCTCATTCTTCTCATTGCTGTGCTTGTCTACTGGAGGTGAGCCTGTTTCCATATCAGTGGAAACTGATTAGGATTTGAAACACATTTCAGGTGGTGTTTTTAATGTGGTCCTGTGTTCTTTTATTTTATTAGTAGTTATGGTGATAGATGCATTAGACAGTTTTCTGGGTGCTAGAACAGCTTTGTTGGTTAACTATTCAGCTGTCTTAAATACTGACTGTGGACTCTAATTCAGAAGTTTGAAAGGAGCAGCAATTTGGATTTTTAGGAAAAAATACTTAGCTTAAGATGTAATGGGCAACATATGGAATAATTTGCTGAATAACACCATCAAAGCAAATGGCATGAAAACAAGTTTGAGACACATATTTCAGAAAAGGAAACATGGTATTGAAATGCACAGCAGAGAAACGCTTGTGATGAAAGGATAACCCTCAAGGAGACATGCGTGCTGGACCAAGGGGTCTTTCCTTGCACGGCAGTAGTTTGTTTTGGTGTTAGAAAAAACATTAGAAATCAAAACCCAGAGAACTAGAGGAAGCAGAAGAAACATAGTTGCCCTTGGCAATGCATTGTGAGGATAAAACAAATTTTATTTTTGCCTTTGCATTTCTGAGCATTCGTGGATTTAGATGATTTGAGACCGGAGGTGACATAAGCAGAACAATGAAGCAGAGAGAAGCCTTCTGCTTGTTTCCATCTCATCAGTGCCCTATTATCCAGGGACCAAAATAAGGAATTAGAGAAGTTGCTTGGGAAGGTTTGGCAAAGCATTAACTTTGTTTGGTCTCTTTGTGGCTCATTCTGTGATACAGCAAAGAAATAAGTTTCATGAAGAAGACTTGCTGTAAGGAAGCTTCATTTTCTGTCCCCTTTATTTGGAAAAGGAGACTGTCATTGTTTGATAATTTTCCTTTTTCCATCTGTTGAGCTTCCATGCTGTGTTTTAGAGACTCCTTGTAACTGAATATATTTGGAAATGATCTGTGCTCCCTTATTTGCAGAGGTAATTTGCTGTTCTCAGTTCCTTTTTCATGTGGATCCTGGACAAATGGTGAAAGAATATGACTAATGTTGAAGAGAAAGGGTCACTTCCATCTTTTTCGTGTGGTGGCCATCTCAATAACAAAAAGGGATGGGAACTTGCAGGCAAGCAGAGCTCTGAATTACCTTTCTACTAAAGTTTCCTGGATTTAGTACTTTAAATGGCGCTGCTGCACAAAGAGACCTGTGTGATTTTAAGTTGGTAGAGTGGAAGATAAACTAGGTCAGTATAATGAAGCTGCAAAAATTGTGCTGCCTTTTATCCCAGAAAAAGGGGGAGAGCACAATCACAGGGTGACCAGGAGCCATGACATCCGCTGGGACCTGTTGGTAGTTGGGCTCCCCAGGCAGGAGGGACAATGATACCGTAGTTTCAGTTTGCTTCTGTGTATCTTTGATTCCTCTTGAGCAAAAGCTGGCCTGGCTGATCCTTGAGCTGTCATGGGCATGATGAAGGGGACTGTTGCTCCCAAGACCTCTAGTGCTTAAATTGATTTCTTTTAGCATCAAGTTGAGAATTTGAGTCTTAGCAGACAGAAAAGGTGAGGAGACCAGATCCTTGTATTACTCACCATATGGATTCACCATTCACTTCTGCAGTGGCACAATGGTACTTCTTTTTCTGCTTGCTTTCCTTTCATGCTGGTTCCTGAAATTATGTGCTGTAGGGACAATAACTGAGTATTTCTGAAAACTGTACACTGAGATTTTAGGACCTTCACTGGAGCACTGCTAGCTCGTCTAGAGCCCATTAAAACGTGGGCGTCGTGAGGTGCTGTTTCCCAAACACATTATTTTTGCATTTCTGGGCATTTGTTTTGCATCTGTGATTTTATACCCAGACTCAGTATCATGAGATCCATCTGCAGATCTTCAAGGTCAGTTTAAAATCTGACTTGGATTGTCTGCAGTCTTTGCCACTGTTACTCTCACAGCCTTTGCTACAAGCTCCGAGAACTGCAGAGTGTGTTTGGTAGTGACCTCCAAACTATTTAGGGATTGAGTGTGACTTCAGCTTTTTTGCAGCAAGATGAGTTCCTATAGTATGCTGAGCTGTAATATGGCTTGAAACATGTCTTTTCTAGAACTTCAACTATATTCTGTAGCAAACTGAACTAGTCCTGAGTATTGACACTTAGGAGTAAACCCAGGGTCAGTGTCACTTTCATCTTCACACAGGTGCAGGAGGGTGACTAGAGTCAGGAAATCAACTGAAATATTTTTATACACAGTAATTTCTGTCATTTGGGGGGAAATAACATATTTTAGAAGAGTGTGGTAACCTTCCACTGTTTGTTTTTCATTCTGATTTTTAATCTAAACACTACAGTCCTATAGGCTGTCATTTCAAAGGGAAAAAATAAGCAGAGAATATTAAGAAGCAATTAAGATTTTAGAGTTTAGCCAACAGCAAATTTTAAATGGGAACTAAATTATAGCCATTTCTCATTTTCAGCTAAGAGGAAGAAATTCATTCACGACTGTAGCTGGAGAGTTTTCTTTTTCTTTCTTTTGAACAGATACTATAATTCACCTTGAATTATTGCCACCATCAATATCATGATCCCAAAGACAAAATAGGAATATTGTACTGCATTTCCTATTAAATCAAGCTGTTTATACAGTGCTAATATGTTTACTTTCAGGGGGGATTTTTGGAACAATGCAGCTGCTGCCTTTCAAAGAGCAAGCAAGCTTGTGTTGCTTGTTTTATAGCTGTGTGTGTATATGAGACAGCTTGGGAAAAAAATGTCTTTAATTTTCCTTAGGCAAAATCCTATAGAATTTCGTAGATGGAGAGAGTTTTCTTAGGTTTTTGTTAAGCATCCTGTCAAATTGAACAGAATCATTAGGACAAGTCCTGTGACAGAGCCTTGTACTTCTCTGGCAGTGTCTTTCTGTGCAGGAGAAATTACACTGAGCACCAGCAGATGTGTTCTTTTTTCTGACTTGGTCATTGATTTCTGTGGGACCTCAGGCCAAGTCACTTAGGGGTTGAGAGTACTGTTGTTGAACTCAGTGGCAAAGATCTCACTGGGAGCAAGCTCAGGTGTTCAATATTTCAGCATCGGAGTTCTGACACTGGTGGAACAGCACTGAAAAAGGATGGTCAGCTGTATTTGTATATCAACTTATAATATAGCAACAAAAGCTGCAACATAAAGAACCCTCATATTTACCATGTCTAATAACTGTGCCTCAGAAAATTACCTTTTGGTGTTAAATTCTGGGGAGCCTGCACAGCTGCTTAGCCAAGAGAGCGTTAAAACTTAATTGAGAGAAAAAAAACCCCAACAATTTCTGCCTGTACCAGGTTGTAAAAAGTGCTGAAATTGTTATTTGAACCTATCTCTAGGTTTTATTTTATGAGTATACAAAGTGTTGTTCATCTACTGTACTGATTGGAAAAGGAGCATTGCAAATTTACAGACCATTGTAAAATTGTTTGCTTACAATGATAAAAGCTTCTTTCAGCTTACTCTAAAATGTTTGTGATTCTTCTCATTTTCTCACCCATGGAGGAGGTTGAGTGGTAACACTTTCTGAGACCCTGGGTGTTAATTTTAAGAATGCCTCAGATGCAGTTGCATGAGTATTTATTTCAGCAGCAGCAGTTCAGGCAGGGTCCTCTGTTCCTGCCCTTGTTCTGCCCTCTGTGATCCCATTGCAAATGTTTGTACAACCATGTGAGGAGATGGATTGCAAAATAATCCATGTTTAAAAAAAAAAAAAAAAACTTTAACAAAAAAATGAGAGGAGTTTTTCATGTCCTGATTTAAACCAGATTAGCTCCTAGTCTGGTTCATGTAGTAACAGGACAGAGCTGTACCAGCATAACTGAGGGAGCAGCACAGGGCAGGGATGAGAAGGATGGATGGGGATGCTCGTTCCAACATGGTCCTTAGCGATGCCTGAGGACCACGTCCAGGTGCTTGTGCTCATCTTGGGATGGCAGTGCCCCAGAGCTTGTGTCACCACTGAGGAGAGCTGACAAGGACAAGAGACTTCTGTTCTCCCTGGAAACAGGCAACTCCCCAGGGAGACAAGTGAAAACACGGAGGTGAGTGCCATACCTGAAACTTCTTGCAGCTTCCATATCGTTTTTTAGTGCCCAGCTGTGCCTTGCTCATACTGAACTAGGCATGCCTTTGTTTTCCTGCCACATTTAGTCTCATATGATGAGAGATGGGATAGGGCAGATCACTGCCTGGTAAATGGGATGCAGCCTAGCCTGATTTGGAGTCCTCTGATCTGCTCTCAATCCAGGCAATGCAGGAAAAGCACTTCAGCTTTTATTGCAGAAGATCCAGGTCGTGTGTGATTTTGCCAGTGCCAGAGGTAAAGGTACTGAACCTTAGGCCGTTCTGTGTTTAGTATCTCAAAATACTGCTCATTTTCATTAAAAGGGAGCAGGCTTGTGATCAGCTCTCTCCTGCCCCACTCTGGGACCCGACCTCGTCCTCTCTGCTGGTGTCAGGCCCTCACTTTCAAGCTGGATGCTCAGGGCAGCCACTGGTTACTTGTTCTGGCTGTTGGTACCATACTTTCAGCATTCATCATTCTTTCTTTATGAGGAAAATGAATATGAAAACTTCTCTGGCAGCATCTGTGCTCTTTATCCAGCAGGACACAGCCTGGGCACAGGGGCATGGGGCACAGCCCAAGACCAGACTGGAGCAAGCTGCTGCACTTCAGGGTGTTGGCTCAGGGGTTTTATCGTCTCCTCCTGCAGGGGAACTGAGCCCAGCTGATCCCAAGGCTGTGGGACACGGGGCCAGCTCTGTGTGGGAAGTACTGAGGCAGAGGAGCCCAGGATCTGCACCTGCAACCATCCCTCCCCAACTTCTTGTTCCATAACCATTTCCCAAATGGCTATTGAGGGCCTTTAGAAATCAAGGGAGTTGTCAGTTGTTATAGTAACAAACCCCCTGCTGCTGAATTGGCCCCGAGATGCCCATTTGGGCTTTTGAACAGACTAACTCTGGCTCATTAGACAAAAAAGAGAGAGAGACAGATTTGCAGATGGAAAGTTGCTTTTTAATCATGCTGGATGATCTGTTAAGAGCTTGACTGTGGAAAGGGGCATGGTCTCTCATTATATGCCTGTTACATTTATTCTTTTTTAATTAACACTATGTTTAATTTTTTGTCATGAAACAGAATTCTACAAGATCCCATTTCCTTCCTGGTGAGGCCAATAGTGACCTGCTGCTTTACAAACCAACATATTTTGTCTTGAGAAAGGAAACAGGTATTTGCTAAGCTTAAATACAGATTGGTGGTGATTTCCAGAACGATCAGGGTATTGATAAGCTCAGAAAATAGTACTTTTAATTCTAATTATAGAGCATCAGGACCAAAATCAATAAGCACATTCCAGTCCAGGAATGCCCCACTTCAAGGAAATAGGACTGTCTAGACTTTGCTTCAGGTTGAGACCTGAGCCATCCCATTGGTATTAACAGAATGATTCCTGAATAACTTCTACCAGCTACAATAGACTTTGCTGTTGTAAATTTGACTCCACATGACTGAGGAACCTGTATCATCTTAAATGGGTTCTCAGGAGTATGTAATTGCAGTATCAAATTTCTTCTTGCCAGATATTTGAAGCCAGCTCCTTCCTGTGCCCCACACAGCCAGCCTTTGTCTGAATTTCATGAATCAGTGTTCTCCTCTCAGCTGTCCTGTAAATAAAAAGCAAATACAGTTTTATAGCAGGCTGATGTATCTCCAGGTGTAAATAAGAGAGGACTCTGGGGTTTTTTATGTAATTCACCTTTTCTAAAAGGAAGATTGTTGCATCAGGTGGGGCAGGCAGGGCTGTTAGCAGACAGGAAGCAAATACTCAAGTACATGAAAGGGGTGTGCAAGGAATCTGTGATCTTCTGCCCCCATTGTGCTGTGGATGTGAGGGGCTTTGGCTTCAGTTACAGCAAGAGGGAAATTTTGGTTGGACATTAGAAATAGCCTCATGATAGGAGAGACAATATAGTGGTGGTCTATAGAATTTCCATCATTTCTAGGTTTCAGACAAGGTTAAGCAGCTCCAGTGAGGAGCACCACAGGATTGTGATCCCTCACAGGAGCTTCCAGGCCTTTCTCCACAGTTCTGCAGTGCCAGCTTTGAAGCACACACGGAAGTGTGAGGAAAGAGGAGGGATGGTACAGTGTGATAAACTGCCCTGTAAATCATAGCCTGCCTTGTCACTCTTAAACTGTAGCATGTGGGTCAGTTGTGAACATCTTTCTGCAGGCACTTTCATGGACGTGGCCACTGAGCTCAGTGTGCATCACCTTTATTTTGAAAGATAATGTCAAGCATGCAATCATGAGTCACACAGTGGGACAATACGTGCTTCGGGTGTGGAAGACTAAAATTCAAAATATCATGTTGGTGACCTTGAAAACTCCCAAACATGAAAAGTATGATTTTTATTTTTAATTTGCTATATGATGTGTCCCATAAGAGCTGAGACATTCACGCTGTACTTTGCCCACAGGCCATCCTAAGGGGGTGAAGCTCATGCAAAAGACTTGGCAGCAAGTTGGAAAACTGCTGTTGACACCTCTCCTCAGTGCTTTGTTTAGAGGTGTAGCTGAATTTCCCCAACATTTTCAAAAATACTTTCTTCTGCAGAAAGAGCAAAGGAGAATGGGCAAGGGCAGCTGAGGTCAGGCAAGGAGGGATCTGCACAGCTGCAATCGATCTTGCTGTTTTGTCTCTGTGGAACTAATTAAATGGATTAATTGCAGACATATTTTTTTCTCTGGAAATGCTTTCCCCAGTGCTGTTGTAATGGTGAGGTCTGGAAAAAAAAGAGCAAGATTTTATCTGTGCAGTTACTGGCTTAATAGTTTGCAATGCATAAGTTTGAACAAATACTTTTTTAAATATCAAAATATTCTTATTAATCTCCATTAAGAACAGGTTTTTGAGTGCTCAGAAATAACATGCCATGAGGAGTATGGGTTTTCTCATAACTACAGTGGTAGAGGATGCCAGATGCCACTGGCATCTCCTACTCATCTGCTGGGTCTGTTGTAAGTTACTGTAGAGGAAACTCCTATACTACAGCTTTAAAATTTTTGAACTTTGACTTTTAAAGCTGTGAGATATTTTAAAAGAAAAAAAAATCATTAATGCTTTTGTGAAATTATATCACTTTATGAAAAGAAGACTCTATTAAGAAATAGATGCACTCTTTTTCTATTCCCCTTTCCATCTCAAAGAAACAATTTGCATACTCATTGTCATTTGATCTATTGCCAGTTAATTTCTTTTCTACAACATTCTTAGTATGTAAGAGTATGTGTAAAAGTGTATACAGGTATCTCTGGAGTAGACTCACTCTCATAAATCGGTAGGTTCAGAGCTAGAGCAATGTCTCAGACAAACTGTGAATGAAATATCCTATAATACAGCTAGATGTACCCTGAGGGAACAGTATACCTCTGCTGTGAAACTGTGAATTAACCACAGCAACCAGATAAATTATAATTTTTCTCTCTCCTTGTAACCATAAAATATAGCTATTGAAAGGCCCTATCCTGTCCTAAGTCCCATGGCAGCATTTGGATTAACATTAGCACCAGCTATTTCACAGCAGGATGTAGTCTGAGTGTAAAATTATAGGCTAAGAATATTAAATCAATTTGGCAACCTTTGCTGCTTGAATAAATACTGGGAATCAGCAAACTAGTAAAACAATAACAAGCAGGGATGAACTTCATTTTTCTGTTTTTAAAACCTGTGCAATTTGGGGAAAAACAGGGCCTCGGAATGCACAACACATTGTGCTGCTATTACAAATGCTGCAAGTACATGAATTCATTCAGTTTATTGTAGAATGCTGAGTTGGTTGGTTTAAAAGAAAACAGTTCCTCTATTGCTATAAACAGCATGTGTTTTACTCTATTGACTTACAGGTTAAAATCCATTTGAGTTGCAACTTGTAAGCTGAAACAGGCGTAGGCGGCATGCCTGGGTCTTGATTGGTGGGTTGTTTCATGTTTTGGAAACCCTGTCTTTTCCAAGAAAGAACAAAACCTTTTTGAAATGTCCTAGAAATTGACATTTATAAAGTAGTGGAAATAAGCCAAATTTGAATTGTAAAAATATTGTTAATGTTAAAAAAAATCAAAACTATTCTTATTAATGGCAAATGTTTTATTCCCTGAAGGTTCAAAATTGGTTTATGTTTTTGATCAAATTCTCATTTAAATGGATGTATTTCTGCACAGTAATTCGCTCTCCCACATCCATTTTTAACCATCATCAGAAAGTTTCCAGTGAGTGCTGGTAAAATTCCTCATATTTTGTAGGACCCACATCATCATTCAAAATGATGATCATTTACTCTCCAGAGTCTTAGAAGTTCCCTAAATTTCAGTGTTCATCACTAACAGCAACTGGTATTGCAGACATGAAGTGAAAGCTGGAAGAGTCAGTCCTCATACCTGCCTTATTATTTCAATTTGTTTTGTTGGGGTTTTGTTTTGCCTTTTAATAAAAGCTTGGGACATAAATGGACCAAAGTCTCTTCCCATTCATTCAGTTCCTTACTTTTGAAGCATTCTGTGTGCTGTTTCAATCAGGAGTAAATGGATTTGCTTTGCAGGCTCAGATGAGCAAACTGCAAATGCTGGTTTAGTCAATTAAGGCTGAATCTGGACTTTATCCACAAAACCAACATTTAGACAGCAGCAAAAAAAGATTCTACTGGCCTAGATATCACTGCAGACATCATACTCATCTGAATGAACTGGTTTTTGCCACTTTCCTCAATTTTACGTAGAAACAAGACTTTTCATTTAAAAGAGCTTTTCCTGCAACCTGTTTATTTTTCAGCAAGGTTTTCTGAAGGTTTCTCATGACAGAAGTTGAAGTCATGTTTTCTGCTAGTACCTTGTCTCCCTACAACTGTACAATTGTCCTGTGTCCTTGTTGGAATTTTGGAGTCCTGGAGAGGAAGGAGAGAATGATGAACAGCTTATCAAGCACCAAGGACATTTACTTGGTTTACATCTGCCATAGCTATTCTGAACATGTTTATGGTGTGGAGGGTTTTATAAACTTTATATTTATTAGCAGTAATTCCTTACTATTAAAAAAAAAATTAATATTTAATAATTAAAGCACACCATTTGCATGCACAAATCACCATAATTTGACTTGGGTGCTATTTAGTACTGAATCTATTTAGGCAAAGCAATTGTATCTCTGTGGAGATCAATCCTAAAGAATAAAAGAAATTAAAGGATTTTAAAATTAATTAGAGCAAAGAAAAGATTGTCTTCTTTTTCCTGAGACTATGGAAATAAAGTTTCTGCTTTCTAAAGCAAAATATAGTAATTAGGAAATTTGAAAATGGAAATTAGCCTGTGTTGGTCTTTGTCTTTATTTATATCATTAAATGCAGTCTTTAATTAGCATATATATTATTCATGTTTCAATATAATCCATTTTATAAGTCTAAGTTCAAATATAAAAACCAAAATGGGCTTGATGCACCCGATTGTTCACATGCAAAGCAGTTAACATAGATGTAAAGATATGAGGTGAATTGAAACATCCATATTTCATAAGGATTCAGTCTATGTTTTCTGAAATTATGGCTTGAACTCTTATTTTTAACTTTTGCTCATTTGCATACATATTACTCCCTGTTTAAATGATGTGTTAATTCTATTCATTAGACTTCAGTGGATGCTTCTGACTCTCCTGATAATCAAGCACAGGTCCCTGGAAAGCAAATTATGGACTTTCATGTTGCAAAACCCATTGTAAACGTGACATTTATCACTGCAAAGCCAACTCCTGTGGAGCACTTGGCTGCAGTCAGGAGGGCAGAAGCCTTTTTCTTCTGCTTATGGTAATGATTGTCATCTGTGGATAAGGAGCTGGCACCAGGTCCCCAGTGGCTCTTCAGAAATGGGCACTTCACAGTTGCTCCACAGCCTTGATGGTAAAAATGCCAGTTCAGTTCTTTGAGGGAATAGTTTGACTCAGATCTTCACACAAACAGCTTCAAGAAAATGGGTGGTGAGGAATTTTCTGTTCCATATAACATGATGGTGGAGATCAGGATGGGGAGACCTGACCTAGATGGGCTCTGTACTGTCTGAAGTATATTTGGCTGTCAGAGCTCGAGCCTGCAGCTTTGGCTTTGCTGTGCTTCCAAAATATGCTTGTACTTCAAAATCTGGAAGAAGAGAGCCCTGAAAGCAAAGCACAAAGGTGACAGCAGTACAACAGCTGTCTTTCTCTTTTTTCTGCTTTACTGAACCATACCCTGTTGTGAATGTGGGAGGAATCTGTGGGAAGAAAAGGGGCAGTGAGACAGTAGTGGAGTTAGGTGTCTGCTGTTGCATGTTGATTTGCCCAGGCCATGTCAATTCATCTCTTTAATTTTAGGTATAAAATTGTTTTCCCAGTGGCATTGTTTTCCCAGTGGCAAACCCAAGGTGATAATTTTGGAAGGTTTTATGCTGATGGGTGAGCCCTTAGTGGTGCCACACAGGGAGTTGCTGTGTGTGCTCTAATTAATAAAAAAAATGATGGGAGAAAGATTTATATTGGCTTCTCTGTGAGGAAATCCTTGACATCTTTAAAAGCCCGTAAGTATAGTTTCCATCTGTTTTTTTGCAGAGCCTGGACCTTTTCAAAAGCAGTGCTGATATGCTGCAAGGAATTAGTTGAGGTCTTTGTGATGGCAGAGGGTGAGAGTTCAGTATGTGGTTTCGTTAGCCACAGAGCTACAGAGAGCAAGTTCCCTGTTGTACAGCTTAAAGGTGCAGCTGGGGACTACTAGAAGGAGACCTGTTGTTCCTGCAGCTTAGTTTTATTCAGAGAGCAGAAGAGATCATTGCATTTGATACTCAGCAGCTGCTTCATCTCCCTGTGTCTGGCTGCATAATCTCACTCTCAGGATCTTTCTGCATGAGAAACAGCTGGGCACTGCTGAGCACAGGAGAAATGATCCCATTTCACCAGCCTTTGGGATAGCCAAAGCTGCAGCTGGGCCCGTGGGGCAATGAAAAATCTGTGTGTTAGTGCCTTGCAGTGCTGTCTGTAGGGTCTGAGTTTGCACTTGGATCCTCTCTTTCCTTACCAATGCTTCTTTGTGCTGAAACCATGCAAGGGAATCTCTGAGCTTTACATCAACGTTTTTGAAATACTTAAACCTGTCTGCAGCCCTCTCCTCCTTCAGTCCCTGGGCAGTGAGTGGGGCTTCTGCACTGTAAAGCTGGGACAGGCTGTGCTAATTTCCTGTGTGATGAGTACAGAAGAGGATTATGAGGAAAAGGGACTTTAACCTTAGCCCAGGGTTTAAGGCTGTCCACAGTTCTCAATTTCCTGGTTTGGTTTTGTTTGTCTTTTATAAACCTGGAAAGTAGGCAGCTCACTTCTTTTGGGAAATGAGGCAGGGGATAAGCGTTCCACCTTCCATTCTCTTTCCAGAATTTTTTCCCTTGGTGTGCCAAATACAGCAACTTCCCATCCCAGAGAAAGATGTATTGGCAACCTCACTTCTTATTTTGTTCTGGTGACTGGGTTAACATTGTCATTGCTCTCCTCCAACCTTATTGTATTTACTGAGCACTCTGCAAAGAATGAGTTAAACATATACGGGTTGAATGCTTTCTGTTACAACTGATGTTCTCTCTTGACCTTCTTGTCTTCACGTATTTTCCCCTTTTAAAGTTACTAGCTGTATCTGAGATCTTAACATCAGTGGGCCATTTTGGAAAATAAATATTAATGAGATGGCTGCTGATAGTATTGTGTGGGTAGAAATAAATGCTTTTATAATAAATGGAATTTAATATTAATTGAGTGTTTTGGAGTTAAAGCAAGATATAAAGTGACAAGCTTGTGGCACAACAAAATGCCCTTTGCAGGAATCCAATTAGAAGAGGGAGCAGCAAATTCTATGCAAACTTGTTTTAATCACACAGGGGCAATACAGGAGTGGAGCGTAATTTGGAGCCTGGGACCTGTCCCCTTGAATGTCTCATAATTTCCATGAATCAACATTTAGCTACTATGTAGTGCCAAGTTTGCATTATTCAGCTTTTTCCTGACAATGCTGCATCCCTTGCTGCAGTCCTCCCTCTCCAGAGGGAGACAGTATGTTTTGCAATAAAGGACACATTAATTAATGCACTGTCCTGCTGCATGTCTGTTGGAGAAAAGTGACTCATTTGTTAGCCTGCTGAAATTACTTTGCACTGAAAATTATCTGCTGATGTTACAGGCTTTTTCCTGATCACTTGAAGCTGTTACCTTTGCCATTTCCTCAATGAGGATGACCAAGAGTTGTTCCCTTTCCAAATTGCATTCTTTGTTCGTGATTTGCAAAAATAGAAGGTTTGCTGAGATGTGTTGTAGATAAATGGCTAAATCCTGCCTCAAGAAACCAAGTGCAGTTGTCAGCTATATCTTGTCTCATAAAGAGTGATGTAAAGTATTCATTTAATTTGAATTGTTCAAAAATAATTTCTCTAAATATTATGTATTGTTTTCATCTGGCAGATGGAGTTGCAGAAGCTGCTATAGCAAGAGTTTGTTTGTGGCATTTCAGACAACCTGGGTATTGTGTGAAATTGGCTTAGCAAGCCTCTAAAAGGAGGGTGCAGAATGTAAAGTGAGGGTGTAGGAGTGATAGCCGGGGCACTGCTTCCAGGCTGATAGAGAAGCGTGTGGGGAAAAAAAAAAACCCAAAAAAAAACCAACAAGGAGCAAGTCAATTTATCCGTTCTGTCAAAATGGCTATGATCAGCCAGGAGGCAAATGAATAAACGGATCAACAAGTATTTCACACTTGTGTGTTCTCGACAGGAAATCACAGATCTGAAACCAAATGTCTGGGACAAAACTACCAGAAATAGTGGCAAAATACTCTGCTGTTTAGTCTGTATTTTCAACATTTTTAGCTCACAAAAGTCCTTGAATTAAAGCACTAGAATAAAGCAGGAACTTGTTACTACATTTCCCAGCTATGAGCAGAGATGAAAATATTTGGGGTGGGTCTAAAGCAGGACCTCAGTCCCCACTGGAATCTCCCTTTGCTGCACACCTGGGTGTGTCTGGCTGGCCATGGTGATGGCTCCTGTCTTTTCTTCTCCCAAGCTCACAGTCTGATGGCAGCCAAAGCATCACCAAAGATGTGAATCAGAAGGTGGAAATGAAATGCATGAATACAGCAGGAGGAAAATGGATGTGGATTGCTAGAGGTGCCAGGGCTGAACAGCTCACCTGGGAGCAGACAGATATCTACTGCGTTCCTCCAGGACACTCTGTCTGCCAGAGCAGCCATGGCCCTTCATGAGCTTCAGGAAAAGGAATTGCAGAGCCAAGAGCTTGTGTTTAACTACATGTCTGCTTCTGAGCAAGTTCCTCGTGCATCCAGGCACATTTCTTTATACATTAAGAAATGCTTTTTTCCTGAGATGTGAACTGCAGTTCTTGTGGGTTTTTTTTTTCCTTCTTTTCCCCAATCCCATATTTAACACTGAAAGGTTATCAAGAACTTAATAAAAGATAGGTTTAAGCTTTAGAAGTAGTACAAATAAAGAGAACAGGCCATAAATAGAAAATATATTAAACTGTATCTGGTGTTAAGAGCTCTAATAATTAACACAGTTTGACTGAATTTCTTCTGTTTTGCTTATCTGCAGTGAAATTTTGTCTTGAATCAAAATGGTCTGCTCCTGTGATTAGTAGCTGTTTCTACACTGTGATCAAGACAACAGGAGAGCAATATTTTATATGTCTGAGTGTGTGCTTAGTGCAAAAGAGTTTGTCATGAGGATGAAACCAATTTCTAGTTTTCTATTTCTAATTTTCAAAATTATTTCAGTTGATTTTTTAAATAGAACATCTCTTCTATGTCTGTTACTTTATGATTTTTCAATTCTTGTCTCTTCTGTGTAATAAGAAGCCTGCTAATAGACATTCTGGTAACTTTTCTGATATGCTTATACTTTGAATCCTTTTTGTGTAATAAATGTGTATTTCCTTGGTACTAAAATTCAAGAAGCTTTGAATGGATTATAGGCCTGAAATTTTGAAGATGTCCTTAATAAATATTTAGAAAAGGGAACTCTTCCTCTGTTTATTTCATGCACTGTCAGGATCATGCTTCCAGTCCCCTCTACCTCATGGTGTAGTGGATTCTACCTCTGTTACTTGCTTATAATATTTCTATATTTCTTATGGCTTATTTGGTCTGTGGAAATGTAGTTTAAAACATACATTCTTTTTGTTTTCTGTGCTTCTTTATTATGTCTGTGTATGCTTGTACAAGTTTGAAAGCAGAGCTTCCAAGTGAGAACTACAATTTCATAGGAAAATTAAAATAAAAGCAGAAAACACTGTCTGAAACTCAAGAGTCAGGACACAACCTGACACTCTGTTGGTCAGGGTGGTGGTAGCAGCCTGATTAAATGGTGAGTGCAGTCCTGCTGCAGTGACAGATGTGGTTCTGTTGAAGTGGTGATCCTGCAGAAGGGTCTGGTTTTCCTCTGAAGATCTAGTGGTGGTTATGTAGCTCTTGTCCTCTGGGAATCCAGTAGGTAGTCCTGCTCATGCTGTTCCAAATCTCAGATTATATCCAGGTAGGAATGCTTGGTTCCTCCCCCTGGGCAGAGCATCTCACAACAGGATGATGTAATTTCTTGAGTCATTCAGTAGGGTCTTGATGGCCCTGTAATAGAAGATATTCCCCTGAGATAGTTATCAGGAGTTGGTGATAGAATACATACTTTTGATTACATCTTACATTGTAACCTAAGAAAATACTTAAAACTGCTGTCTGATTTTTTGGTATTAATAAGATTGTTCTTGGAGTTTAATTATCTTGGGATTTGTTGTTGTTGTTGTTGCTATTTATTTTGTAGGAACATTCTCCCAGGAAATGCAGTAGTTTAAGGCAGATGCTACGGGAAGGGTCCTGCTGATGTGGGGACTTTTCATCGTGACACATTAATTGATGTGGGTCTGCAAAGGGAGCCCAGTGGGGATGTTCACACCACGCTGGCTGCCTCATTTAACCAGAAACCACTTCAGCAAATGCTACTGTGCAGCACAGCTCTGTTAGTGCAAGGTAGGAAGCCCAGCAGACAAGGAGTGCTGGAGCAGTCCAAGCTCTCAGTACCTGTGTGTCGCCCTGGCATCAGGGAGAGAGAGATCCCTGGGTCTCACTTGGGTGTCTCTCCAGAGTGAGGTAGGGATGTATTCCTCATACTGCAGCACAATACAGAGCATGGTAACTCTCAGTGGTCTGGTTCAGTGGTTGGCAGTGTATTGCCACGATATTTGTGTTTCCTTGTCACATTTGTTAACCTTTGAATGCAAGAAACTCATTAAAGCAATTCCTCAGACACGCACTCCAGCCTTCCCCAGAGCTCTCAACTCAGGCTCTGATTAGCATCAGCAACTGCAAGAAGCAAATCTCCAAATGGGTTGATTGATAGCGAGATTAATGATCCTCAAGATTTCTATCCAGGTTTATTATTGGAAGGCTTACAAATCTTTGCTTTCAGCAAGATGTGTGGGGAGGAAGGACCAGCTGGCTGCCACCCAGTCTGTCTATATTAGCGTGAGGAGGTGATGGACAGAGCCCTGTTAGAGCACCAGCACTAAGCAGTGTATTTTCAGTGTTCCTATTATCTACCAGGTACTAAATGATTTGCTCCTCTGCTCTTGGTGACAGCTGCTCTTTTCTTTTGTGCTGTGCTTCCAAAGGTGTAATGCCATTTCTAATTGTGTTTTAAACAGAGTTAACAGAGACACCATAAAATTTTTAAAATAGCTATTTCTTGTTGAAGCGGCCAATGAAAAAAGCCCACCCTCCAAATATTCAGTGATTAAGAGAGAAAGGAAATAATCATTCTTTTAATATTTATCTTGGCCCCAGATAAGCTAAACATGAATTATGTCCAGCAGTGTTGGGAATTCTTCCTAGTTCTCCCATGCAGCTTTAGTCCAGGTGCACATGGACACGTGTGTTGAGAAAGATGAAGCTTCCCACTGAGTATTTCATTACATTTAACAAACTGGCATCTCTGATTGAAGATGGGCAGAGACATCAAAACTGAGGAACAAGCTGTGCTTAAATTTTTATGAGACTTTTGTGTTAGATTCCAGGCTAAGCCTTGGGATACCTGAAATGTGTCAGTTGAATGTCCTGATGACCCATTTGGAGGAAGAAAAGAGTATTTTTTGTAAAGGCAATAGCAGAGCTCTTCCGTTTTGAGAGTAATTAGGTAGGAGTAATTAGGGACATTTATGTGAATATTCCAAAGAGAGACTGCTCTCTCTGTTTCTGTTGTCCTCTCCGAGGTTGGATCATCTCTGTTTTGGTTTTCTTATGTCACTGTGTCCAATCCAGAGGAATTACACGTTGCATTTATAATTACCTGCATTTTATCATCCCATTGTGTGACCCTGTTTTTATTCATTTTTTTCCTAAGATTCATCATCCTAAAGGGAATTCATGGCCTGAAATGATAATATCAAGTGTACAAAATTTTGAAATCTTGCAGGCGCTACTGGAAGCTCCTCTCTAGTAAGAAGCAATCTTCATTGATTGCTGTGGGTCTTGTGATTATGGAACAGCTCTTCACTAGCTTAAATCCAGCTTTCTTTTGTGAGAAAGTTTTAAGACTCCTTTTTAATATTACATGATGTTTTGGGCATTGGAAGCACACATTTTTTAGGAAGTGCCTGAGGTATTATTTGATTGGAAAAGGCATGTCTTTGTTTTCCTCTGTAATTTTCTAGCCTTTGTTATGAGTGTTGCATTACATAAATAGTTGGCTCAGGGAGAAGAAAATTAATATGGTCGGGATTTCCTCTGGTTTTTAAAGCTGTGCTGAATTTTAAACCATTTTAAGATACCACCTAGAGATATGTCTACCCTGTTTTTGCCTGAAGACATTAAAGTTCTGAGTGGTAATACATATAACCAAGGAGCTTGTTCTCCTGCAGGAGAAAATACTGATGAGTAAACCCATTCAGTCATCTGTAAAATTGCTGAGTGTATCCAAGGCAGCTGTTGTGAGTATTGATTAAAGCAGGAGCGGAAGGTTAGGTGCCTCTGGCCCTGTCAGAGGTCACCAGGAGAGTAATTAGCTACCAAGTGTCACAGGGCCAAGTGTCATCACAAATAAGGTTTCACCATTGCCTTCGCTGTTCTCCAGGGACACCAGGATGAAGGGACAAGGAAGCGTGGAAAACGTTTGTGCTGAGTTAAACTAAGACTTATCCACTTGATTTGCAATTAAAGAGCTTTCTAAGTACATTTTTGCACTGGCCACCTGGGTGCTTTCTGGTTGTGCAGCTGATGAAGGGAGAGGACATGAAGACAGCCCATCTGGGGGTGTTGTCATTTCTTAACTGTTTAATTATTTGAATACCCTTCTAAAAAGCACTGTGTCTCACATAATGCCTGAGTTCAATACTATGGGTGTCTATATATGGGTGTCTGGGCCCTGGGTGCAGGATGGGATCTCAGCAGATTGGAGAAGAGGATTTTTAATTTTGTGGAGAGCTGTGTAGTCAGCTGGCAAATTTAGACCATAAATATTAAATTAACTGTCGTTTCATGTCAGAAATCCCTAGTCTTGTTTGCAGATTAGTTTTTCAACTGGACAATTTACTAGTGGTGCATTCTTCAGCACAAATGTCTCAAAGGTTTGTCCACCTTCTATCTTTTTCTTTCCATCTGCTTTTTTCTGTCTTTATTTCTCAGTGATACTATAGAATGTTGTGGTTGGACAGGTGATTAGCATTTGGAGACTTGTGGATCTGTGTGGCTCAACTCCTTAATGTGAAAATGCACTTCTCCTTGCCCAGAGGAAGTCCCCTGAAAGAGCAGTCTACTTTTTACTGTTCTGTCTAGGACAGCATGCCAAGGGCTTGGCATACTATGCACTTCTGAAACCTACCCATTACCATCCAGAGCTCTCCAGGTACCATATCTGTGTGAGGCTTAACACTGCTCAAGAATATTTCAGGCAGAAACTGCCTAGTGGGGAGAAGGCAAATGGTCTTTAGGAAGGATCTGCTGGAAAATCAGCATTATTGTAGGGAAATTTTCCTCCTTTTTCAGCTTTCCTGCTTTGTACATCCTCCAGCAGCTCCAGTTCAGTCAGCATTCAGTGCCTTACTGCTCCAGCATGGCAAAGGTTCTTTTATAACTTGGCTTTTTAATTCTGGTTATTAAGACCTGTGAAGGAAAATAACTATAGAAAATTATGGCAATATAAGCCGTTTTCTGGCCAAAAATAGTAAATGGAGATGCCTCTCTGATACAATGAATGTAATATCACTGCTCCATGCTGGTCACTTATTCATATTCATAAGATCAGCTTTTTTCATGTGGTTTTCTCTCCTCTTTTTCTTCTTAACGCTTGAGTCAGTTTTATTGCTCATAAAAATCAGTGACTGATGACCCCAGCTAGAGCAGTGCAGACTGCAGACAGCTGTTGTCCAGGCTCCCATCCACTGCTCTGCTGGTGACATGGTCATGATTTGCAGCGCTTCTGTTGTTCTGAAGTCTGTGCTCTCTTCTGAGGAGTCATTGCCAATTCTGACAGTGACAAATGCTTGCCAAGGAATAGTGAAGCTAGTTTAAAGTGCAGAGCCATGTGTTACTAGTACACTTGATGCATACATACTCTGGTTTTGGTGCCAGCAGAAACCAATCTTAATTGTGTCTCCTGAAAAACATGCAAAACAGTTCAATGGGAATCTGAAGCAGCTTTTCTTCTATTGAAAGTGAGAATGAATGTACAGAGGTAGTGAAAGGGGACCGTTTCCTGTCTTTACATCCTTGTTTAGGAGTTAGTTGCAGACACCCCTGTGATGGAGGAGCATGGGGAATGAATGCCTGTATCCAGGTTGCATTTGGTAAAGACTAAGTCATGTCCTGTGCAGTTTGGTTTAGAGGTCCCTTATAGATCCTAGTCTGACTCTTATTACATCTTTCCTGTTCTTCCCACCAGCGAAAAACTGTGTAAAAGTAGGGTGGCTGCTGGGACTATTGGGCTCTTTACAAATATATATTCTGCAGAGGTTCTGTCTGTGGGAGGCTGTTTCTGGAGGAAGGGTGCCTGAAGGACAAGGACATTCACCCTGCTCTGACTGTAGTGAATCGACCTGCAGAACCCTTTCAAGGCATATGCCCCGAAATTAGTCCTGTTTTAGCAGGTCATGACCCAGGAAGAGAGCATAGAGCACTTAGATGCTAGTACAGAAATAAAGTAATGTAAATCTGGCTGGCCTTGGAGAGGGAATACACACTGCTCCAGCCAACACCAACACCTGGAAGAAGGACAAGTCAACAAGGAGCAATGAATGTGCTGGTTGCTTCAGTGTGAGGCAGGGCGTGGCTCTTGGCTGTCCCCAGGATGTGAAACATTCCCCTTTGGTTTTTCCTGTGTTCAGCCACTGCCCTGGTGGTTCCAGCCAGCCACTGCAGAGGCAATCACTTGTCCCTCACCATAATCCTGGCTCCTTCTCTCCCTGTCCTGGCTGCTCCAGAGCCCACAGATCCCACCTGTCATCACAGATCAGGAGATGCTGCCTGTGCTAGACCCACTACTGAGGAGTAAAGGCCGGGCAGTGCCCTCGGAGCAGTTCCCAGCACTGCCATTGTCTGCAGCCGAGCTGTGTTTGCATTGGAGGCAGTGTTAACACTGAGGCACTACCTGCTACACAAAAATAAAATGCATCCATACTTCCAGGCCATTCTGTGAGCTAGTTCTCCCTCTTGATTTTAGAAGAGTCTAAAGGAGAAGCTCCTTAAGCTTTGGTAATGAATAACCAAGGAAACCTGTTTAGAGTGTCAAAATCTTACAAGGCATCTCTTCTTATACGGAAGTTAATCTGGTATTTTGTTCAGCAGAGATAGAACAAGAATTTAACCCAGCTAATCAGGACCATCTTTTGTCATATTTTTATGTTTTCATCTTAGTCATAAGGTGCTGCTGCTCTGGACTTTGTGTCCTGTTAGTTTGTTTTAGTAACTCATAGCCAGTATGTCTGGAAAAAAATTCTGGGCAGGGGGATGTTCTCCCCTACATTGTCTTTGCATTCCAGACCCTGCCTATGCTGCTTCTCTGGGGAGATTCTAATCTTGCAGTGTTTTACTTCTGCATTTGGGTCCATATGTGACAATTGTGTGTCTGATCACCACAATCTCACACAGTTATTGTACCCCAGGGAAAGAGAGACACAAAAACATATGGGGCTAGAGAAAATGGTGTGCTTCACTGCTCACGGGCAAATTTCAGAGACAACAGACTCTTTGGTATTTCACAGAAAAGATACAGCTCCCCAAAATCTTGTAGAGGTGAATCAAAGTTGTTATTTGTTTTTCTCAAACAGTGCTGCAGAAATACAATGATTATTCTAAAATTAGTGTTTCAGTTGTTAAGATTTTAATAATAATTTATGCCATGAAAATCCCAGTTGTGCCTTCACTGTGGACTGCTTCTATTAGGAAAAAAGGCCAGTTTTTTTTCTCTGCTGATAGTGTTGGTTTCCTGAGCAAATGGGAACAGATATGCAAACATCTGCCCATGTAGACACACTGGGGTTAAAAGTTACAGACTGAAGTTCTCATGTGAAAATAGGTGTAGGTTTGCACATTGTCTAGCCCTGCATCCACTCCCCTCTTTCCCCTCTCCGGTGGCTCTAAACAAGCAATTTCCTGCTCTCATCCTTTTCCTTTATCCAGCCCTCCCCATATACACACTCAGATTTACTGCAGTCTCCTGTAGCCTTAGCAACTACTGCCACTTAAGGTTTGTATCTGGAGGAAAAGGTAATGGGAAGGGGAAATGCCAAGGGATAGAAAGGAGCATCCTAAACTGGGGGAGGAGGCAGATACTGAATTGTCTGAAATGCCTCTCAGTAGCCTTGATGGCAGCTATCAGTATTTACTACTACAAACCAGATGTGAGTTTCCAGAATGCTCTACTTGGGGCCAGGTGTTTCCTTACCCAGGAGGAGTGGACATTATCCAAACTGGAGTCATCTGCCTGGCACCCTGAGATGTGTTCCCTCCTGGAGCTGCACAGAGGAAAGGTGCCAGAGTGGGAAATACACCCAATAAGCAGAACTTGCTGGAAAATTCATCCAACAACTTTGTTAAACCCATAAAAGATCTTTTAAAGATCTGAGACACAGCAGGAGTCACCAGGAAAGGGATGCAATGGCTTGTGTGCAATAAGCTCAGCTGTAGAGGCTACACATAGAATATTTACATATTTACATATACATATACAGCTATTATGAACAAGTGGGAAAAAAAGAAAGAGTTTGAGAGGCATGTCTTTATCTAATGTGCCAGTATCCAGTGTTGTAATGTAATGAAAGTGCTGCTTTACATACGTACATTAGACACAAGTGTAATGTTTGTGACTTGAGAAAATCTTTAGTAAAAGTGTAAGGTGTCTGCCTTTGCAAAACAGCTGCAGAAAATCTTCCAGGACTAAAATGTAGAATTTTAACTGTATTAATGATTGTAGCAAACTTTACTATGTGAAATATTAATTCAATACATTGTTAATCCAACATTATGCTCAACAGAGTTGTACTGGGCTGGGTATTCAGCTAATGTCATCCTGGGCCTTAAATATTGCACAGTGTGATTATCTGACACATTTACATGTTTTGAGGCTGTTAAGAAAAAGCTATCTTATGACTGTGTTTAAAAACCATAATACCAGCCTTTCAGAGCCTCTGAGACTATAAAATAACAAATTAACAAAAAAAAAATTTTTTTCTTCAATATCATCAGCTTTAAAAAATCCTGTAAATCCCTGCATAAAGGTCTGTCTTTTTATCAAACACCTTTTTAAGGCCTTCATTACCAGGAGAAGCCATTCAAGGATTTCTGTAGTATTGACTCAAGGGAAAAAGCCCCAAATACATCAAAATCAGGAACATTTTGCCTGTTTCATATTCATAGTTTCTTCTTTATGTGTGACTGATTTATTCTGCTGCGTGCCCCCAGGGTGTGCATTGTCCAAAATAAAGGCTGCCAAAAAAAAAATGAGAACAGGGAGCAAGTGGTGAGGCGGGGGGAGTTCAGCCCATGTTTTTAAATGCTGTGAGACTATTGCACATCTTGCATCCTCATGTGTGAATTCACCTTATGGTGTTTCTTAACAAAAGTATACTCACTAAATATATAACTTCAGCAGAATGCAAGCCATCATGCCTGAAAATAGAAAGCTGCTCCCAGACAGTGACTCCATGCTGTGAAATCCACTCTCTCCTGCTTCTGTATTGTCTTAAGTTGTACACATTACAAAGCACTGTGCCTGTGCACTAGGAAGTACAGATGCATGGAAAGCAAGTACCTGTGATCATTTTAGGTCCTGGTTTCACCAAAGAGAGCGGTTTGGTGTTCAGTGACTTTTTTTCTCCCTGGAATGTATAGCTGTTGGAAACAAAGGGAGCACAAATGACTTTGCTCTGACGATGGGCTCTGCATGGAGAGCACAAAGCCAGAGTTGCAGAGCAGCAAACTGCAGGAACTGCAAGGCAGCAGCTTGGAAGCCACATGTGCAAATATGTTTGAGCAAGGGAACCTGCAACTTAGCAAAGGCACAGCTCACCAGGCCCCCACAAACTTTGCCCAGGTGTTGAGGAGCAGTTGAAGGGTGACAGTGAGGGGGATCTTTCTGCACTGGGGAGCTATTGTTTAGAGCCTCGACAGATGAGAGCAGACCCTTCTGCCACAATAGCTGCTCACACCAAGCAAGACTCATTAAATATTCAGTTCCAGCCTCAAGCAGCTCATTAAGTCAGCAATGAGCAGTGACGCTGGTGTTGGAAAACCCTGCTCAGTTAACATCACCATGCAGAGTCTCCCTGGATCTCTTGATGTTATTCTGCTCAGTACCTTTTCTGTGATGACCAGCTTGTGCTCTCTGCTTTGCATTAAATACAGGTAAAAAAGAGTCAGGTGGATTTAAGTTCTGCTCTTCATTGTAGGCCTTTATAGAGAGGAGTCCTGCGGCCCAAGGGAAGCATCTATCGGATTTTTGTGTACCAGCATGTGTAATACAAGTTTGCAGGAGGAGAATGGGATGAAGCTTATATGGCTTTAGTGTTAAAAAGCAAACAAACAAAAAACCTTAATGTTTGAAGGATAACTTTCATAGCAGAACATCATGATATGCAGCAGTTACAGATGCTGTATTACTGGTGGTTGTTACACAGCAGAAACTTTTACAGTAAGTGCATTCTCCCTGGAAATTGAGTGTCTTAGGTGGATTTGGGCTTAAATTGTATGCTGAATGTGTTGCTTGTGTGCAGAGTTTCTTTTTGAATGATGTATTTGAAAACTGTTTTACAGCCACTAACTTTTATGGTTATAATTTCATATTGAATAGTAATTAGCAATAAAGTATAGAGGCATTTTCGATGGGTGGATGTCAGATGTCAGTGAATTAGAGAACACCAGAATCTGAAATTAGGATTGTAATTGTAGAAAACAAACATATGTTTTCATGTATCAATGTTTTAAAATTATAACATCTGAAAGTATGGAACAGAAATGGAGAAAGAGAGCATGTACAAAAGTTTTTTTCAGACAGCAGTTTTTCATACCCTGATTCTATTTTCTTCTTTTTTTCTTTTTTTTTAACAGAAAGTGTTTTCAGACTGCTCATTTCTATGTGGAGGACAGCAGTTCCCCCCGTGTGGTCCCCAATGAAAGTATTCCCATTATACCTATCCCAGGTAAGACGGGCTTAATCTCCTGTGTTTGTACTACTTGGAGTCTGGTTTAATTACATAAAGAGGAGAAGGTTGTGCTTGTAATAAATCATGGGGTTTTGGTAGAAATTTGTTGTATCAGTGCTGCTTCATTTAATTTAATGTGCTTTATAATGGGGCTCCGAGTACCAATGCTGTATTTTTCCATAGGCACCTCTCCTATTTTGTTTTAATAGACATTTCAGAATAACCTTTGCAAAATGTCAAAAACATGAGTAACAAGTCTTGAAAACACTGAGACATTGCATCCAGGGTGAAACCAGCTGCTCCATCAGGGCAGGTTGCAGAGGAGGGTTATTCAGCTCCGCTGCTCTCTTGAGACTGGGGGCCTTGCCCCCACTTTCACCGTGTGTAGAGGTGGAATCTGGGGCTCTCAGAAAGTGCAGTGAAACACAGGGATAAGCAAACAATCTCAAAGTAAAGTCCAAAGCCATCTGTTAATTTGGTTACTTAATAAAGTTACCAAAGGTCAAATTCTCCTCTCAGCTATACTGAGAGTGATGCTGGAAGCAGAGTATATGCTATTCTCTCTTCATGAGGCATTTCTCCTGGGGATTAGTAAGTGCAGGATGCAGCTGCCTTGAAGCTGTGATGACAGAGAGCAGCTTGGTGTTTCCATGGCCTTTGCAGCCGCTGCCTTGTTTGATGATGGTCAGTCTCACAGGCAGAATTAAGATACCAAAAATGTTATATTGACCTCAGTCTGTCAAAGGCTTGTACTTGTTTCTGGAAGGTGTTTTAAGTGTCCTTGTCGTATTCTGTATTTGCATCATTGATCTGGGATTCAATCTGTAGCTAATTAAGTACATTTTTCAAAAAAACATTCAGACCCTTTTCTGAGACACTGAAGAAACTTGCTTCGTAGCAAAGTGAAAAAGTCCAGTTACATTTTCCTTGATTTTATTCAGCAGACATGTGTGACTTATTTCTAGAAAGAGTCTTTCAAAGTACCCATGGGAACTAGTAGAAAAGGTCAGCTATTACATTCCTGTAGAAAGTGTTAGGCAGTTTGCCTTGCAGTCTGATGCTGTACTACTGAAAATAAAGAAAACATGCTATTGTCCCCTGTCCTTTCTGCTGGAGACTAAAATGCATGTCCTGGCCACCTCATGTCCTTAGCAAGAAGTCATCTTTCTCCTTTAGGGTAAAGGAGGTGATGGGTTTTAATCTTAGACCACCAGTGAATAGTTTTCACAGGAGTATTTAAATAGGTGGAGAACTCCATTCTTCCTACTCTGAAACCAAGAGGAAGAAATGCCTGTTGTGGCTGCTTGTGGCCATCAGTTCAGTGGTCCCACCATACCTGCTCCCATGTGGTACCTCCTTGGAGATTGTGGGGAAGGGGAGGCTGGGCTAAGCTGGACTCTGGCACAACATTAACCCAGGGGATTATTCTGCAAGGCACTGGGAGAAGACAGAGTCTCCCTTCAGACAGAATCCTCTTTGGCCAATGTGTAGTATTTTTACTGTAATTGAGACAATTTTTTTCTTAGAGAAAAGAAACCCGCAGAAAGCTTCATCTTCTCATGCTGCAGTGTTGTTGAGACAGTGGTTGTTCCCTGTTGAACAGAGGTGTTTTGATGGTCAGTCCATTAAGACTGGAGTGCATTCATATGGATTGTAGTGTAGGCTGGAGAAGTTCCATTGCAGGTACTGTCAGGACAGCACATGCACCAGTGCTTCTGCAGCAGCCATCCTGGCACATTGCAGAAAGGAACAGAACATTGTTTTTGGGGGACATTTCCCATGACTACAGCAAGCCAGGCTGTGAGACCACAGCAGCTTTGTGAGGAACATGATGCTACTGTCAGTGCAGTGCTCCATCTGGTGTGCTCAGACCCACTAATGCTGAGAAAGAGCTGCTCACCCCTGATATGGGGCCCTGCAGATTAAGACATCCTCTGAGCAAATGCTGCAGGACATCTTTGTAGTTAAAAATCTGCAAAGACTGCTGATAAGCCTTAAGGCACATCAAGAACTGGGCCTTAGAAAGAGGTTTAGTGTAGTTGGTTGCAAAAGTGAATCCAACCCTTGAATTCCCCATCTAATGACAGCATTTTTGTGGATATAAAAGACATAGAGAGACACCTGCATACAGACATCCAAATGGAGGGGCCTTAGTTTGAAGCTGAATCATGCCCAGAAAATCTTAAAAGAGAATAAACTGAGTGAATTTGAAGATCTTGGCACTGACATTAAAGCTATTTAGGCCACCAAAAGCCAAATCACCCTCTGTCAGTGGCTCACTCTGTGTGTATTACCTATTACGGATAATAGTTCATACACGGATGCTTTCAGCCATGAGGCTCAAGTTAGTAGAGAAAAATTCCAGCTATGTTGGCTTTTTCCAAATATGGGAGACACTGCCTTGAAAGATCTTGAAGATCTCCAAGGCATTTTCCTTGTTTGGAGATGTAGAAGTGGGCTGTTTTCCCCCATATACCTGTTGCTAGATGACAGTCTTCCCTGACGTCAGCTGCTGCTCCCACATAGACAGCCCACTGAAATGCCTTAAGAACATGAAATGACAAAATTCTCCTTTAAACTGATGGCAACTGATGAAATGATAAGCTTCTGAACTTTTCCTCTGGAAGCTGCCGCAGGGTGTGAGAAAGTCTTACTTGCCATGTTGATACTAGAAGCAAAATGTAAGTGGCATTTTCACAGAAACAGGTTTTTTAAAGTAACCTTGTTAGATTGTGGAACCCCGTCTTTACAAGAGGAATTTGACTAGATCCCTGTGGGACTGTGCCTCTACCCCCTCCTGTTCAGTGGACCAACTTCCACTCTTGGTTAAGATCAAACAGCCACATTGATGGCAATTTAGGGCAGCGTGGCTGAAGGTTCAGCAGTTCACCAAGACCCATCTCAGGACACAGTGAGCTTCTGGGCAGAGGGAACTGAGTGGGTCTGGGTTGGCTGTCCTGGCCCAGGTATGGGGTGGCTCTGCCATGAGCCTGTGAGCCAGGCACAGCGAGGTCCTGAGGCAGCTCAAGGTTTCAGAAGAGCACTAGTGTTTCTGTGTGTGACTGCTCTGCTCTGTGACATGCTGGAACAATCAGAAGTAGTGTTTGTGTTTATTTCTGCATAATGTCCTGCTCTTGCTTATGCAAATCCTCTGTTTTCTCAGGTCTACAAGCTCTAAATCAGACTGCCAGCTACACAGTGCACACAGTGCAACTTTTCACATGTGAAATCTAAAATATCTTGCAGAGGAATCATTTTATCCATTTTCTATTTCACTTCTCTTGGCTACATCCTTAATTATTGTGCAGGAAGCCACATCACCCATAGGTGTGTGCCTATCTGTGCAAATTCTCTCTGAGATCCAAATCATTATCATTATTCATAATTACCTGCACTGCTTGATCTAGAGAAACACAGGACAAAGGAGTCATCATTATCTGAGTCACCCACTGGATTTTACATCTGAGGTATGAATCTCAATTCACATAAGCCTTGCACCTAACAGTTATGCATCTGTAATCAATGGCAGATTTCTGAAAACTCACCTGCCATTCCACCCAACAAAATTATTTCTCCATGTCTTCTCTCTTTGTCTCTACGCTCAAGTAACTTTGGCCACATACACATCATCATCTTTGCCTGCATCTCTTCTCTAAAACATTTGCTCTTGGCAAGATCTTGCTCAGAAAAGCTGCTCCTGCTTCTGTTTGTTTGGTCTTGTCTGTTGCTGGGTCAGTACCTGGCTGACTTTCTGCATCTTTCTGGACTCGATCCTTTTCAATAGAGTTGGAAAAGTAACAATAATAGCAGCATCACAGCTGCAGACCTGTGGGTTTTGCAACCATGAAGTTAAAATGCATTCCTTAGCTGTTCTCCTTTCTTCTCATAGCCAAACCTGCTCCCTGACAGCAGTGCAGAAGTGCAGCTTTGTGCAACTCAGATGATATCAAACAGTGAAATTAATAAAAATTCCAGTTCTAACCTCCTCCTCTCCTTCATGGCTGAGTTTTCTTGCTCTTGGGTGGAGCATTGTTCTGGATCTTGCTGTGACTTTACTGGTTCCTTGCCCAGCCCATGGGCACAATGGATGCTGTGGCACTGATGTCAGTAGGACTTGAAGTGAGATCAGTACAGAGGTACTTGAAGCTTGACCTGATGGGAAAGCTCAAAACTGTGTAGGTTTGACCACAGTCCAGAGAAGCACAGATCATAAAGAACAAAACAGCTGGCCAATGCAGCTGATTCATATGACATATTTTGCAGAAGTATTTCACATCTTATATTTTCAGTATAAGTAAAATTTCTCAGAGGTGATGCCAATCATTTCAGCTTGTGTAGACTACAAGACTTAAGAAACATGTCCCAGTTGTCAGATCACAATATGTTCAGTTTTAGGTTTAAATGACAGTAAATTCATTTTTCAAGTAGTCATAGAGTTTATTAATAATGTATTTTAGAAAACTAGTGGCAGAATTTGATGGAGAAAGACTCATGGTTCTTCAGAATGTCTCAGTATGGGTGTACAAGTCCAGGAAATAGAGGAATAGCACCTTTGACCACCTCACACCCACCAGGGTGTGAAGGCCAGGGCACCCATGACCCTCCTTCATTTCCCTCTGTCTCTTTATGGGTTACAAGTCATCTTATTAATTCTTAGCTCTTCAATAACTTGAAAACTGCCTTGAACCTTTCCTGACAAATGTCAGTGGTCAGACTTGATAGGTTTTTTACAGGCTCAGCTGCTGTGTTCTGGTAGCATCCACCCTTTAACAAACTGTTTCTGTTAAGAGACAGTAATGAGTATCTCATTTGACAAGGAAACTGCGGGTTCCCAGCACAGGCTTGATACCTTACTGTTTTCTGCTAAGGTGTGGCTGTCTCAGATTGCATCCCAGAGCTAAAGAGCAGAGCCCAGGATACATCTGTGCCTGTGACAGTGACAGTGCACTGAGCACAGTGAGCCTTGTGAGGTACAGGAATGGCGCTAACTGCAGCCAAGGGCTTCTTTCTCAAGGGCATGAAGCTCCTCACTGAGCACAGAGGTGGTGCTCTTCAGCTGTGTAAGACTTTATTTCTGCTCTCTGCTCCCTGTGGATTTATGTTCCAGCACCATATTGTGAATTGTACCTATCTTCAGCTTCAATTAAATTCATGAATGCAATATGGCAAACACAGCCGTCCTCTGAAGCCAAGAAAATATCAAGGTATTTTAGGGAACATCCACCTTCCTTTTACTCTGGTACCAACCCTGCTCCTGCAGTAGTACACTGCAAAATTTATGGTATGATATCTAGTTGTTCTTCTAGTGGAGGCTTCAGGGCTTGGCTACAACACAAAAGAATGTGTTTTTATGGTGGCCCTGTGAAATGCAGATAGATCCTTTCCTGAGCGCTGTTACCCTGGGAGGCAGAGCCCTGGAGTTGGATCTTCATGTGCTCATATGTAAGGCTTGTGTGTAATTGATGGCAGGACTGGGACCTGAGGATGGAAATGTGTGAGATTGTGTTTCTTAGCTGGCAATACCAAATAAGATCGTGTTTAATATCTGGGCTAAGGGAAAAATCACATTATTTCATTCTCCTGGACTGAAGTAGGTTTTTTGCTTAAAGGGAAGAAGTATATTGCTATTACATTTATAATTAACGATAACCTAATCTTTGTACAAGCAGATTTCAAGTGAGCTCTTATTTTGACACATATAAAATTTTATCATTAACATCTTTATATTCTTGACTGACACATGGCTAATAGCATTGTAGTAGATTAAGTCTTGAAGCAAAAGAGATGAATGTAGCTACAGAATTACACAGGTGGTTTTTCATATTCTCCTTTTTCATATGTCTTCCCTTTATCAGAAGCCTGCCCTTGTGTTCATTTGACTTGATTATAACAAATAGATAACAATTATCTTGCTGAAAGGACTCCTGTTTTTCTTTCAGCGTGCCCATCTTTCCAGGACTTTCAAATGTGTTCAAAGTGTTTTCCATGCCTTTTCACTTTGAAAGGTTGTTTTTATTAAAAATAGCACTTCATAAACACATGATTACAAAAAAGTAAGCATTAATGAAGAATAGTGCCCCCAGTAATCAACTCTTAATGATTTCTTATTCATCTTAATTCATTTTAATTTATAATTTGTCTTAATTATTGAGGTCAGTGACTTCAGGAGGATGTCACCCTCAAGAGATCTTCAGCAGGTATTTTGATGTCCTGGAATGAAACTTACTACATAGTCTTTATAGTATTTATGGAGATATGATCTCCACAGAAGGGAGACAGCTTCTCAACACTAAGGCTTTTTAATGACTTTATTTTATCATAAATTAATTGATATTAATGTTATACAAATAACACTGTCACTATATTTCTGGCAATTTTTTTATACAGCAAGTAGATGAAATCAGTCAGAAAGATTAATTATTCCAATTGAAATACAGTGGCTTCAGTTGCATTCTTATTTTACATAGTTATGCAAGGAAAGCCAGTATACTGCAGAATTAAAGGCTCTGACAATATGAATGTGTATAATTCAACTGCATTAAATCGAAAAGGGTTTGAAGAAAAGCTGGGCACCTCCCTGTTTTAAGTATGGAATTACTCATGGAGTCCAGTATTTATGTGACTTAGGGCAAGGGCTGCCTATTTCTGTCACCTCAGACATTTCAGATTCAGTCTGTGCCAAAATTTGTGCAGCATGTGAAGTTTTGAGCCCTTTTAAGTATGTGCACTTTGGAGTGGATGCTCAGTCTGTAAGTTTATATAGTTTTGTCTAAGCTTTTCTCTAGGGATGGACAATTGAGCTGATGGGAATTTTTAATAATGTCTGCTGGGGCAGAATTTTGCCCAAGGGTGTGCTACTCATCCTTGCAGTATTCTATATGCTCAGCCACTCTTGTAGAGATGGAATATCACATTCCACATGGTTACTCCTGCTGCCATAGCACTGGCAGCCTTCACTCTGGTCTGTATTGTGGCTTATGCAATGGCTTTTAGATTCCTCTTTCAGTGAAATGCATCCTAAATATTGATGTTAAGTATTCCAGCTGCTTGCAGAATTTTTCCAGCCCTCCTTGTAAAATGTAAAAAACCCATGAAACTTCACTGAAGGTGGTGAACAATAAACAAATATCTTAAATCCTGTGATTGCACTCAATGTTCTTCCTAGGAATGGAGAATAAGAGAGTGAAAGATGAAATAACATCCCAGGGTTGAGTGTTGCTGTGAACAGAAAGGTGCTGGTTTGCTATGGATAGGGGAAAGCCTTTTTCATATATGTTATTTTTCAGTGACTTAAGAGGTCAAATCCAGTCCTGTTACAATCCTACTGGTAGATATTTTGGGAAGACTTTTTTGCAGAAAATGAGAACTGCAAGGATACACTGTTGAGAGTGGATTCCCAAGGATCGATGTCCCTAACCATGTCACTGGTTTAATGATCATCATAAGCCAAGTTAGGTTTGTGCTGCCTTCAGAAAGAGAAGTTTTCCTGTCACTTCACAATTCATCATCCTAATGAGTAGGATCAACCCATCTACCCCACCAACAACTAATGCTTTCCCTTCCCTACAAATCAAATCAATCCTTTCTTACAATCATCAGCCACATCAGCAGGTGGATTCAGGTTACTGCTTGGCTCCCCATGCAGGGAGAGGGCAGTGGGACAATCCCTTTCTTCTTTGGCTGAAGCCAGCTGTGAGGAGCGTGCTGAGAGCTGTTGGAGATGCTCCCAGGATGCAGGGATGGCACAGAGCAGTGAGTGGCTGCAGTGGGAACAGATGGACCAAGGCACATAACAGCTGTGGCACATGAATCTGGGTGGCTTAGTAAATGAGAGACTGAAGTTCAGGGACTCACAAACCTACCAAATAAGCTTTCACATTAAGAATAAGGCATAAGATGAAGGAAGTATATTGGATTTAGGAGGCTGGGTAAGGTAATAGCTGAAAAACAGAAAGCCTTTACAGACAGAACAAAAGACATGGAGAAATTTCTTACCAAGACTATTTCATGTGTCAAATATCTGGTCTTCAGAAACACCAAAACTCCATCTAAATAAAGGTAATATGAGGAAGCACTTTGGTTTTGACCTTCTTCATTAATTCCTGACCCAAACCCATCTATTCCAATACAATGCCACTAAGCTATCCGGTGAGCTCTCAGACTATAAATGAATCAAAATGAATCTGAGACCCTATTATGTGGAAATGTCATTTCTGATAGGATATCCTATTTTTCTTTGGAAATTGGCCCCTATTGCTTTACCATTACAAAGGCAGCTTATTAAGTGGGAGCTGTGGGAAAATCCTTCCTGGTAGGATTACTAATTATCTGAACTTAAAATGTAACCTTGTTTGAACTTTATTGCTTCTATACGCTTTGGGCTTCTTTTGAAGGTGTCTGTCTTATGAAGGAATGTGTTAAGTATTCTGCATTTGCCATTTCTTTAAAAAGGAGGTGTTAGTGAAGGCTTTCCTCTACAGTCATTTTTTTAAACAAACATAATTTTCTTTTTGGCATTGTCTCTCTGTGGCAGGAAATGAGCTGCCTTGTGCTCCCCTTTGGGTTTATTTGATAATCCCCTCAGGTGCTTGGCTTGGGCCAGCAAGTCAAGATGGTAACTCCACTGATATGTTAAATATTTAGCACAGAAATTAAATATACCCCACCACATGTCAGCTGTGGTAGTCTCTGGTTATAAAAAATATTACTAAAATATTGTCCATCTGAGTATACTTCTTTCTCTGTGTGACACAAAGGGTTAGTACATTATTATGGTGCCAGATTCAGCTCATATTTCACAGTGAAGTAAATCCAGAATCACTTTATTGACACTGATAAAACAGATGGCTAAACCCAAGCTAGACAGAAATGTAATTATATCTGCAGTGTTAGAGGTGAAGGTATGTTATTAAAACACCTCCCTCTTCTCTTTGAATAATGTGTAGGTCTTGCAAAATGTAAGGATCATACTGACAATATCAAATGTCACTCCAGCTTCTTGATGGGAAAAAGTATATAGTGCAAAAGTGGATATGCACAGAACGATGGAGAGCTGCTAATTAGCCATTATAGGATTCCATTAATCTCTTCAATCGACTAAAAGAATTACAGTCATTTAAGTCTGTTTGCTTTAAGATGGAAAGAAGGCTTAAGCAAAGCCTTTGGGCTGGCAATAGCTAAAGGAAATCAGATTCTGTGCATCTAGCTACATCTATTGGTTTTCCTGGAGAAGGTCACAGCCTTCTCCAGATAACGTCAGCTGAGACCATTCCAGAATGCTGAGCATGTTAGCACACATTCTCCCAGAGGCCTGGCAAGCTGCCCATGGCTAAGCATGCCTGTATCCAGCTAAAGTAATTTTGGTTCCTGTACAGGAGTTTGGAGTTGGAGGTTATGAATAGAAAGATTCTGGCCCAGATTACTTCAGCATTTTCCTGTTTCACTGGTTAATGTGATAGGCTCTATCTCCTGTGCAGGTGCTTTTCTGTGGCCATCAGCTGGGGCAAGGAGGGTGTGCAGGGAGGACCAGCACACTGTAGATTGCCCATTCCCTCAGGGCTGGGCCTGTCCCAGTCACAGACTATGCTGGACCATGTTACCCCACCAGTTTGAAAGCTGGAAGCCTTAAACCGTTAAGTTTCTAATGTTCATGGTTCTGGTTTTAATCTTTCTGATGTGTAATAATTATATTTAGTTTTCCTGAGTTGATGGGCACCTTAATTTCCCTCTGACCCATTTAGCTCATATGTCAACAATAAAATACTTCCTATTTAATTATTTAATGTTTCATTGTTACCCCTGTCATTAAATATGGTAAGAAACTGCATTGGGTTAAGGCTTCTGGAGGGAGTTAGAATGAAAATGCAGAAGAGGATAAAGGAAACACTAAAGGACAGTTAATAAGAGAGAAGTGAAGTAGCAGTGGCTATAAAGGTGGAAGCATACTGCCACCGTGCAGTGACAATGATAAAAAGAAAAGTAGCCACATTTTCCCATGGATTTCTGGTGCAGACCCATCCTTGAAATTGGTGGGAGTTCAGTGAACTGGAGAGCATGTTATCTCTAATGTATTTTTTGGCTCACAGATCACAATTAAAGTTAAATTCTGCCTTCTGCAAAATTAGCTTAGACACACTGGTCTGCTGCAGACAATCCTTTATCTTGCTTGGTCTCAGTTGAGCTGAAACTATGCAAGGAGAAAACTCAAATTGTAACTGTGGAACTTCTCTTGTGAGATTCTATGCAATTGCTATCATAGCAGAAGCTATTTTCAAGGAAATCTAGGATGTAAGGGTTACTTCTCAGAAGAGGAAATACTGTTTTACAAATTCTTGCTGTTTCTATAGATCATTCCATTCAAATGTCTTGGCTATGAAAATATTGATATAAATTTTGTTATGAAATGATGATATTCCCAATATTATATAGAATAAATGTTATCACTTAAATATTTTTAAATGCCAACATTTCTGCAGGCTGCAGCTTTTTGCTAAGAGCATACACTTGTCAAATGTTTTGAATTCTGTATTATTCAGTAAATGAGCATGTGGTTAATTAAAGTAGCATTACTATACTGTGAGGTGACCAGATTGCAAACATATCTTTAACAATTGGCCCTTGTAAATAAAATAGAAGAGAGCTGATTGAGATCTGAAAATGTCAATAGATGCAAAAAGCCACCTTAGAGCGTTACCTTATAAAATAAAAGGAGAGAAGTAATGACATGGTCAATATTAACTGCCATCAGCTGGAAAGAAATCAGATTGTCAGGGATCTATAAAATTCTTGCCAAAGTAGAACCTCATTTACACATACAGATCTTCATACCCTTTGCTAAGAAAAGCGTATGTGACAGCTTAGAGGTTTTAGCTGCCAAAGATCTTTCACTCTGAATACAGTAAATGTCACATCTATTTATTTATCGTTAAATTTTGCTAAGTATCTGTAGAAATATTTGGATTTTTTCTATCATAATGTAGATGTTTAAAAGGAAAAGAATCCAGATTATAATGCAGCTGTAGCACCAAACCATATGTCTGCTAAATGGGAGCAAAAATACACCACTGAATTACTGGGAGTAAACATAACCTAGATGCTATCTTCAGAAGAATATTAAAAGGATTATATAAATATGGGGTATTGCCATAAAATCATGTAATCAGACAATAGTAGCCATCAGGCAATAGATTATTTCACATGCTGAAAGTAATCACAGTTGTATACTAATTTGCATTTTCTAAATGCCAGACTGAAAATATTAACTGGCAAATCTTGGCAAACACAGTTTTTCTACCAACTGCACTGGTGGTCATAACAATATCCAGGCTTTTTTTGAGAGCTAAATAGAGGAATAAGGCAGCCATCCTACACCCCAGCTTTATTAGAATCTGCCTCAAATCCCAGGTGCTCAAAACAGTCTTGCTTGTCTTCAGTTTGAGTCTTCAACTTCTTTCGTGTAAGAAGACATATAAAGGTGATTTACTGGTATTTTGGGTGGCACTTGGACTGTGCTGTGCAAGAGCAAATGGTCCAGTGGAATACCCAATAATATTCAATGTTATGAATAATGTCTGGCATGAGAGAGAACTCAAAATAGTGTGGCAGTTTGCCTGCTCTTTTGCTCAGAAGCAGTTTCATAATTTCATTTGGATTCTGCATCATTGTGAGAAAGGGAAAAAGTTAATAACTTTAATAAGAAAGGCCTGTGTGTCCACTCATCTGCTAAAACTTACTGGGAGTAATTGTCAACTGTATTTTCACAATTGGGGTGTCTTATGTTCTTTTTATACAATGTGAGAGGAGGCTTCTTCATCCCATCCATGGCCATCTTCAAACTGAGCAAGAGCTGATTATCCTTGAGCTTAAACTGGGCTTTGTAAATCAGTATCCCAGGATACAGGCTCTCAGTCTTTATAATTGTAGTGCTAAGAATTGGAAAAACAATGAAATGTTTACATCAAAACTGGCCAGATTTATCAAGATTTCTTATTACTGCATATTGAACTAGCTCTGCCCCTGGGAACTCGGATCTAAATGATATTGAGTGATGACTTCCTCTCCTCAGGTTCTATGTGTGAAACAAAGAGCAACTCTGAGTATCTTTTTTTTATTTTTTTCCTACAGATGATATGGAAGCAATTCCAGTCAAGCAGTTTGTTAAACACATCAGTGAGCTGTATTCTAATAACCAGCATGGGTTCTCAGAAGACTTTGAGGTACGATTTAATGACCCACCAATAAAATGTTGTTTTCCTAAAGTTAATTGTGTATTAATAATTGGGGACCATGTGACATCTGTGTGAGGCTGTCATGTCAGGTAAATGCAGTGCTCAAATATATCAGAAGAAACAGGATGATAGCAATTGGCTACCAGCTATGAGCAATGTGGGACTGGGCATTTACAGATGCTTTCTAAACACCACAGATTTGGTGCCTTTAAGGGAGAACCCACCTAGGTTTTTATTAAATGGGAAAAGCTGCCTGCAAACCTGCAGGAACAACATGAAGATATAAAGAGTCATTTTTAATTCCAGGGTTTTCTTATAATTGTTTTACTCTTCTTGCTCCAGAATTTGCTCCTCTTAGTCATCTGAAAAGCCACATATCCCCTGAGTAGTCCAAAAGTAGTGAAATAGTGCTTGCAGTGAGTACAAGTAGTGGAATTTGGTCTTTGATGAAAACCTAAACTGTGAGTTAGTTCCCTGAGTCCTTTTTTGTGCTTTGTTCAGACAGGAGAGATTGCTATTGAAGTCATTGGTTATTTGTTCCAGTAAAACCAAGGAGAAAGGATTTGGGGTTTTATTGGTGGTATTTTCCTAATGTGACTATTTTTAATTTTGCCTCTTGTTACCTGTGTAGAACAGATTCTGACCTATAATGTGCTGTCATTTGGAGATAATTCCCATGGAGTGAAAGTAGTTTTCTACCTCTGAGTTACCAAACTCATATTATGCAAGAATGATATTCATAATGCAGCATAAGACAGCAGAGTCAGGCTTTTCCTCCACTCAGTCTAATCACAGTCACTGCTGAACTTTTGGAAGTACTGAGGAACAGGAGAAGCTCCAAGAAAGCACAGGAACTTCTGGGTTCCCCACAAGCAAAATAAAGTGTGTTTGCCTGCTGAGCAGCAGCTCTGCTTACACACAAGGCACTGAACCAAAATAGGTGGCCTTATATCTACAGCTTCTTTGCTTACTGCACTGTAAAGACAAGATTGTATGCAGGAATTGTTTTTAATGGGATCATTTAAAACGTTTATTGTTGCTGTTTGGTTACTGTCTATAAAGAGTGCCTGCTTTGTCTGATGCCCAGAAAGCGTTGTGTAAGTTAGAAACATTTTGTATTCATGAGGAAGGCAAATGTGTAAGGTGTTAAAGTGATTTAGTTCAATTGACTGCTGGCTGGATGGCTGAGCAGGAATATTGAGGCATTTAACAATGTTGATGGTATTCAGGACAAACATTTATTCTCCAGAGAGTAGAATTTGATCAGGATGATCAAATGCGACTCACTCTTCTCAATTATTTATGAATTGTGACCCCAGTGCTATTCATCACAGCTGGGTTTTACACCATTTAATTATTCAAAATAATCAACAACACATCTGTAAACTTGGTCTGGCTTTAAGCAGGCTTTGCTTCAGCTGTCACTAAATCACTGCTATTAACAAATGTTGGACACCTTCCGCCTGTGTTTTAGCAAAGAAAAACACTGCTCTAATAGCCTTATTTTTTCCCTTCCTCCTGGAGTTCCCTGCTGTGAGTGCTGTGCTGTGGCAGCTAGCTTGGAGAGAGCTTTGGCCAATTAGTCCCGTTCTGGGGAGCGCAGGGTCCCCTCCAAAGGGAAGCTAAACTCCTCCGACTGCACTGCGTGCGCCAAATTCTATTCTCCGTGCTGGCTTAAAACTTGGAGTGTCTGCTTTGAAGTCAGGAGAGCTACTCCAGATGTTTTTCTCCATAGCTGAGGTCTCAGCTTCCTAAATGTAAATGCAATCTCCTGCTAGAGTAAGGAGTAGGGATAGGAACAAGGCGATCTCTGTCTGGGATAAACCACCCGGCTCTGCTTCATTGCTGGTGTTCTGCCCTGCTGAGACCTCGTGGGCCTGATTTGAAACCCAGGATTTTTCACAAAGCCCATAGGTAAAATGTTTCTCAAATGCCCAAACTGACACAGAGGTCAGAGCCCCAGTTTGGAGAGGGACTGAGGGACAGTGGAACCCTTATTATAAATGTAAATATACATTTATACAGTAGCTGTGGCTGTAGTGCAGCTCCTCACACCCAGTCAGATCCAGCCATGGGCCATGTGCTGGAGTTGCATCTGCCAGCTATGGGGAACACTTAGCTAATGTTTTATGGAGAAATTATAAGATTCCAGCTAAAACAGAAAATCCAGGGCTGCTAGCCTTAGGTGGAAAGTACCACAGCTGTATCATGTTTTCATGCCTGTAGAACTTTGGAAAAGAGGTAATGGATTCTGCAGTCATACAAAAAAATGCAGCTTTTACATCTAAAAGGGGAAGAAAAGAGGATGTCAAGGAGATGCTGAAATAATGTGATCAATACTGCAGAATAAATAAATCCTCACAAAGGTAGCCAGTGCATGAGATTTTGTTAAAAAAAAAAGGATCAAAAATCTCTTCAGAAATTTCTGTGGCAGGAGGTTTAAGGTAGAAGCTGCAAAAGGAAAGACTAAGCTAGGCACAGGCATGCACTGCCCAATGTGGAAGGTGAGCATCCTCCATTTGTTTTTTGCTAGATTTTGGTGTCACTTCCTGTGTTTTTGGCAGCATATTTAGGGCTGTGTTTGAGTTGTTTTTTACAGGAACAAGATTCCTTTAAAAGTAAATTGTGTGAATACTCCCTCCTCCTCTAAAACTGAGCTGTAATTACAGCTAAATATTTTGTGAATGTGCTTAGGAAGCATTTTATGTACAGAGGAAAAAAGGACTTTGAACTCACAAATCTTCCCTTGGAAAGTACATCTAAAATGAATCCTTATTCCCTTTGGGTAATCATAGTGCAAGTAGCCAGCTTTATTGTCTGATGATAGCTGGGCTTTCTTGTATATATAGAATTTTAAAGATTTCCTTTGAGTCCTGTGAATTTTCAATTTTTGCTATAAATTGGAAATACAGGATCCAATTTAATATTGAGCAACAAATAGCTTTTTAAAATAGAGATCCTGCATCAGTAGTGCTGGTCTCTGACATAACTCTTTGTATTCAGCCTTGGAGTTTGTTCAGTAGTAGACTAAAAAAAGTTCAGGGAAGGTTTTTGGCTTGCTCTCAGGTAGCTCCAGCATCTTGCTGTGGTGTACAGGATGAGGTACCACACTTTTACAGGGGCACTGGGGCAAGGTTTGAGGGCAAGACTGAACAGAGATTGAAAGGCTTCCTGAGCCAGAGATTATATCTACTCCTTGTCTAGCCAGAGATATTCTTGGCATCATTACATTTAAGAGTCTTTGATAGACTTTTCTTCCATAAATTTCTAATTGTCTCTTTAACCCTTTTAGGCTTCTGGTGTCCAAAGCATCCCATGGCAATGAATTTTACAGTTTGTTCCACAAGAACAGACTTCTTTTTGCTTTTAATTCATATCAAATAACTTTTCTTGGTGCCTCCTACTTTTTGCATTACAGAGTGCATCCCTGTTTACTCATGTGATTCTCTGTGTCTTTTTATTCCTCCTTAATAATCCATTTTCAAATCTGAAAAAATCTAAATTATTCACTTCATTTTTTGGAGGAAGCCACTCCAGACTTGAAATGAGTTGTCCCCTCTGTACTTTTTTTATCCTTTACCATAACCTTGTCAAGATGGGAAGACCACATCTGTGTACAGTATATGGCAGGTGGTTTTACTGCAGAGCTCAGTGATGTTTTCAGTTTTCTATTACTTTCCTCCTTCCTAACATAGTATTTGGTTTTTAACAACTACTGAGCACTCAGCTGACACCTCCAGAAAATTATTGAGTGTGACCTCAAGGTCTCATCACTGAATGGCAATAGCAAATTGGGAACCTCTCAGTATGTATATATAGTTAGGGTTGTTTTTTCCCATCACTTTGCATGTGGAATTTCATTTCCCATTTTGTCACTTGGCCCCTCAGTGCTGCAAGAATGTTCAACTTCCCTTCACAAATAGCTTTTGTTCTAATTATCCTGAATAATTTTGTATTGTAAACACTCTTTATTTCCTCTGCAGTCCATTTATGAATAGGTTAGGTCCCTGTAAGGTCTCACCAGTGAAAGTTCAACACTGGCAATTCCTGGGCAGGTGAGTCCCACTTCTAACCTGGTGGTGCACAAGGCAAGTTTTCTTTTTCCTCCAAAACCAGAAGAGATTTTTTAGTAATATTTTCTGAGAAGCCTTTTCACACATTTTGGAAATTGATATGCTGCTCTCTTCTAGGCAGCCTGTAGACTTCTTCAGGGACCTCTCCCCAATGTGTTCAAGGCGTTCACTAGCTCTGCTCTACTGCAGAGCCTTGCAGTTTGCCCCACAGAGAAGTCAGATATAGTGGGCTGCAGTGCCTAAACCCCCTTCTGGATCTCAATTTAAAAACTGATGTCACATTTGTCATCCTCTATTCCCCTGATAGCCTGACTATATAGGACATGTGCCCTCCAAATTCCTGTATCAAAAAGAGTGTGAAGTGCCACCTCCCACAGGAGAGCTTTTCACTCCCTCCCCCTGGCCGGTTACTGGAATAACCCAGTAAGTTTTTTTGAGTAATCATGTTCTTTTGCTATAAGACAGGAACACTAAGCCAAGAAATCACCTTCCATCCCCAAAGCTAACTGTGAATTTTTACAGTTTAATGCAGCATTTGGATTTTTGAGATCAGGGAGTTTTATTTCCCTCCTCTGTAATTCTGGAGTGGGCTGGTCAGCGCTGCTGCAGGAGCGCTTAGAGAGGGGAATGCAATCTCTGCAGACCTCTGCTGCCTGTGGCCGTGTGAGTGTAATGATTCATTGCCAATTTGGAGTCTGAACAGGCTCACTGAACTCAGAGGCAGGCTGTCTAGCTCCCTCATCACATCAATTGAAAATATCTTTATACTCCAGTGGCACCTTCTTCTAAATGTCCTGAAATGTAAGAAAATAACATAAATCTATATTTCCAGCGATGTGGCAGGGATTTGCTAATGTTATTTTCATGGTTGCTGCTGCTCAGGGCAGGGGTCACTGGCTCTTTTTAACTGGGGACCTCAGAACATTATTCTCTAGCAAAGGGTTGCATTGAAAACAGATAATGCTGCACTTTGCACATTTCTTGAGATACTAAAAACCCAGTGTCGTTACGCTGACATCCCTTACAGATTAGACACAGCACACACCAGACACATGCTTATAGCTGCATCTACACCAAGGAATTTGGCAGCAGAAAGATGCCATTTCAAAAGCATGCTGCTAGCAGGCAATTCTGCATCAGGAATGTTTTATAACCCTGGCCCAAAATTGCCTTAATTAGAGGTATTCTGAGGCTGTGCATTGCTGTGCAGAAACCAGAGGGAAGCAGCACTGTGAAGCTGGAGGAGGAAGGATTGCTGCAGAGCAGGGTCTTCCCAGAGTTCTCAATTCTTATCTTACTGCTTCACCTAACCTGAGAAACTGGAGTTGTGAATTAAGACATGAAGTTGAAAAGAAGCAGCAAAAGAAGTTCAGATATCTGGGGTTTCTGTTGCTAACCACAGTGTCAGCCATTCCCAAGGGTTGTGCCTGGAAGCCTTACTTGGATGAGCCTTTAGCTGGGCAATGCAAGGTTTTGGTCAGACTCTGACACCTCCACCCCACCATCCTTTCCTCTCTCATACATTTTACAGGAGTTTTTAGCTATCTATTAATGTTATTTCTGTGTTGAGTCCTTTTGGTTTGTTTATTTGCACCTCTTTCTAGGCTGTCCCCAAATCACCTCTCTCTTGAGTGCAATTGGAGAGTTTATACCAGTGCTAAATTATTACAGAAATCTACACTGCTCCTGGGGGATATCTTCAAATACTATCTGCAGTCTCTGTTGGTATGCTGTCTTCATGTTTGCTGTGATAAAACAAACAGCAAGAGCACCACCACAGAATTCTTGTAATTTTGGGATTAAAATAATAGATCAAAACTGATATTGGGGATGGATGAACTACCTGCTTCCACACTGAAAAATACCAACGTTAATATCAAAACACAGCTATGGATCTTCTCAGGTTTAGTCACTCAGATTAGGATCGTTTCTTTGTTGTGACTCCTCATTGCTATTCATAGGCTTTCACAGTTCAGCCCCTGCCAGGACATCAGCCTGAAGTAATGGGAAACAACAGCAGCAGGGCTTTGTAAGGCCAAATCAAGAGACCGAGTTCTTGCTCAGCCACTGTGGCAAAAATTCCTGCTCAGAACCTTATACTGCCAGCAATACACTGGAGCAGTTTGATTTTACACTTAAATGGAAATTCTTTGAAGTTTAGAAGAAACTAATCTGTAACTTGTTTCAGAAAGGCAATTAAAATGGGTCGTTAAACCAGGGTGTATCAAATTCCAATTAGCATTAGCATGGACAATATAATTAAAAGGTAAATTAGCCATAATAGCATAGACTAGAACACTTCTTACAGTAACTAACAGTCAATTGAAACCATGTACTTTGGTTTCTAGGGTTGTCAATGATTAAGTTGAAAGGACAGAATAAAGCCTGTATCCATTCATCCTGGGACAGTAATGTGTTCTGGGAAGTTAAACATGAGGAGCAGCAGTGTGCAAGCCAGCCATCATTAAAATCAGTGGAGGAAACTAAGCAGGATTAAGGAAAGCCAAAGGAAATACTGTAGAGATGAAAAGTTTATGGATGAATTATGAACATGGTGATACAAACACTAGCTGTCCTACTCCGAGGTGCCAGGAACAGTTTTGTGCCTGCTGGGAGGGGACTTTCTTTAGTCCTCACCTGCAGTGGGCAGCCTGGGGTCAGCCCTGACCTGGTGACCTGCCTGCAAAGGTAGGTTGTAATAATAATGTGATCATGGTGATGTTATAAGTGCAACCAAAGGACTTGCTAGCCAGTAAGGTTTAGAAATCCCAGGGTGTTCATTGCATAAGCAACAGAAAATGCTGGGAAAGTAAATATGTGATATACATAAATGTAGTAAAATGGCTTAATTAAGATGGGGACATTCTCCAGGGTGTTATTTATTCACACCAGAGTGTCCTGTTCTGCCAAGGGGTAAATAATACTCTGAATAGAGGCACAGAAAACAAACTGCACTGGTCTTGCCTCCTTGCAGCCTTTTGTACATGGATGAAAGGCAACCACCTCAGCTTTAATAACAGGAATATTAACTTATGCCTTACTGGCTGGTGGGGGGAGCCTGTGGTTTAGGAATTTGCTGTTAGAATTTGGAGATGAGCCTCGGGGGGTAGGAGAGCGTGGATACCCACCCTCTGCTCTCAACCCCATCTGGGTTTTGGCACAGCCAAACCCAAGCCAGGGTGGAGCTGGAGGATGTCCTCAGTCCCCTTCTCATTAGCAGCTTCAGTGTCCCAAAGCCTTGGCTGTATCCTGGACTGAGGGGGGGCTGGAGACTTTAAAAAGACAAAAATAGCTGAGGCATATTGGCAAGGGAGAAGTTTTTCTGTAACAGTCTCTTTTTGCTGTGCTTTTGCATTGTGTAGATATAGGAATCCACCATTACAACAGCTTTCCAGAGTATTAAAAACCATTTAGAATGTTATGTGTTAAGAAAAGCCATTTTCAAATCATCAGCTCTCACAGCGTCAGATCTCCTTTTCCCTTGCTGTGTTTTTCACCATCTTAGCTTAATCTTCCTCTTCTATTAACTTTATATTGGCCAGCTGGGAACATGTACAGTCAAGGAAACAGTCACCATCAACATAAAAAGGTTAATTAAAATGATTAACCTCACCAACAATTCCCTTATGGAAAAATCCTATGGAATTTAATAGAAAATGATACATTTACAATGTAGTATTTAAACTGTCAGAGAAAATTCCTTAGCAGGGAGGTAATTCCCTATTAAATTCTATAACTTCTCAGAGTATTCTCCACAGAACCTTATTGGATTAATCTGCATTAAATTCTACAGCATTTGGTGAGAGTCTTTTCAGAAATGGGCAGGATATTTTTTAAGAGTGACCTGTAACAGTACAGCAGTGATGTATGATTTCTAAAAGCAAAAACGGGTAAAACAGAATTACATTAAATCCACCTAACATGTAAATATTGCTGCTTTTCCAACCATGACTTAGCCTGAACAGATCCTGCCTATTGTGTAATCTGAAATCCCTTGCTTACTGGAGCTGACAGGCAGAATTAGGGGAAGAGCACACTTTAATACGGGGTTTTTATTTGATAAAAGTGGAACTATGAAAATTCCATTAGGGCTAGCTGAGAGTTTTGCTTGCTTTGTCTTTGTCTTTGCTCAGCTCGTCTCCTTGAACACAGTATGTTTCTCCCTGTGGAAGGTTGGGAAGAAAGAGAGAAGCAATTGTTATTTGAGAGTGTCACATAGATATAAAAGCTATAAAATGTACAAGGTTTTAGTATACTTTGCACTTTTAAAATGTAAATGTTGGGGAAGATATCAAAATTGCTATGCAAGTCCTTGGTGTAATGTCTGCATAATGCTGAACTCCTACATCTGCTGTTTGTATAGCATTTCTTGTGATAATTTTTCTCTGTCACTTAGCTCGTGATCTTTGTAGCAGCTGTGAGCTCCTAATGACTTTGCCTCTTAGGTTCTATACTGTTATTTTTAAAGTCTGAAGTACAAAGTAATTTGGCACTTCCTCACATATCCTGGGGGGAAATTGGTTCTGTTTGGTGCAATTTCGAGGAGTCACAAAAGATTTGAATAAATATCATTTCTTCCACAACTTCGTAAACTCCAAATTTTAATTTTTTTTTTTTTGAAAATATGTCTTTAAATGAAGAATATTTATGCTAGTGATAAAAAGACAGTTCTCTCTTTCAGGAATATTATGTTTAAACAGATACTGAAAAGGTGTATCTTGGAGATGAAAAGATTCCTGAGTGATTCAGTTTGTAGGGCAGTCTCTGAAGGGTATAACTCTCTATGGGAATGGCTGCTTCTCTTTAGAGTCAAAAAAAGGCCCTCCATTGCCCCACTTCAATAGCTCTGTATTCTGCTCTTGAACAGAGTAAGGAGTGGGTTAAGAACTTAAAAATTCCAAGGGAATTAGGTATCTAACCAACTGGACCAACATCTGCATCTCTGGCTTCATGAGCACCCTGGTAAGCTTGGTCTCTCTCTGTAAATATCCATGGATGCAACCTTCTCTGCACTGGGTCAGGGGCTGTTAATCAGCATCCAGGCACTGGTATTTAAAGCTCTCTCTGTTATCTTCAGAGATCTATTTTATTTATATTTTACAAAAGGCATCTCTCTGCAGAGAACTAGCAAAAGGTCAGTGCCAAACTTAAATGTCAGAAACCCCATTTTGAGAGGTTATAAGCAGGTAAGTTGTCCAGAGGTCAAAAGTCTTTTGTTGAAATGTGTTTTGTTCTTGGTTTGTTGCACTGCACTAGCCACTCTAGCTCCCCAAGGAGGGACAGAGTGTGACACTGCAGGAGATGCAGTGCAGAAGGTGATGGACTGGTGGTCAGAGGGGACAGGTGGCCCTCAGGGTGCTCATCTGTCCCCAAGCCTGTGGAGATGAGCGTGACCATGCTCCAGGGACAGCTGACACAGCTCAGTGTAAGGGACCACAACACACAGGACAATACTGAAACACTTTGTGTTCAACCCAGCAATTAAAATATTGATACTTTGAGCGTGGTTTCCCTGAGCTGTTGCAAAAGGAGAGAAAGCTCAGGTTTTTCTGGACTGACAAATTTCCCATTTGATTAATCTTTCTGCCTAGGAAGTGCAACGCTGTACGGCTGACATGAACATCACTGCAGAGCATTCCAACCATCCCGACAACAAGCACAAGAACAGATACATCAACATCCTGGCCTGTAAGTAAGAGCTGGCCTGAGCACAATGAATCAGCCCAAAAAGGCACTCTCCTCTTGCAGTGTGTGTGTGACTGGGACAGGCAGGTGGCCCCAGGTTACATTATTACACAGGATGTAATAAACATGTGAAAGTGCAGCTGGGAGATCCTTTCCCCATTAAAGGCAGTAAATGTTTTGACTTCTCCAGGGCCAGGATTTCACTCTAGCTTTTTTTTAAAAATTTTTCACAGTTTCACAGTCCAAGTCCATAGTTTTAGAAGTATAAGTTTGGTATGAATTTTTGTGGAGGTATAACTGGGATAAATTGATGATCAGGGCTCTCTTGCCTGCTAATGCCTGAAAACTGGCCTAAGGGAAGTGCATGGAGGAGCAAAGAGTTTTACTGATGATTCCTGGGATTACCCTACAATCCCAAAGGTGCTAAATCTTACAGAGTGTATCTGCTGTATTTCAAACTGCTTTAGCTCTGTGTAGGATTTGGACAAATAGTGATCTTTGTAGTACAGAGCAGGCTTTGCCTGTATCCCTCTGAGAACTGCAAATCTGGACTCTGCTCTAGAATGCAAATTGTCTGGGATGAAAGTGCAGTAACTTTTTCCCTGTCATTCTCTTATGTGGAATGGATGGCAGATGCAACAGTCACTGTGGCTTAGGGACAGACATGGAGAGCCCACTGGTAAAAAGTTCACAATGTTCATAAACATTGCAATAAATCTTGAATTCTTTTGATGCTTTTGGTGGCATAGGATAGCATGCTTCTAACAGATTTTCAGAAGTAATCAAGGTACTGGCTGAGGACCAATTCCCAGACCTGTGAAACACTTGGTATGTGGCCTTGGGCAAAGGCCTTCATTGAGCTTGTCCCAGCTGTGATTTTAGACATAGATGTCTGGTCTCTCTAGGTACAGAGATGTGACGTTGAAGGGGGATTGAAGCAGGCACTTCAGTCCTCCAGATTATCATTGGAGGAACCTCTCTCTCCACTGGTCCTTAAGGAAGGCAAATGAAACCAGTCTTTGTGCTTAAAGATGGCTCACATGTCTCACCTCTGCTTGAGATGGAAGCACCACCCAACTCAGTGCCTCTGCCTAGGAGCAGGACTGTGATTTTTTCCTGCTTTAAGGAGGAGTCAAGCATCTGGATAAAACAAAAAGAGGAGCTAAAGATCACAGCCTCAAGTCTGGTGTGATGATGGTGGTGAAGGAGTGAGGACATTGACTCAGCTCCCAGAGCCAGCAGAGCTGTCTGAGCCCAGCACTGAGGGGAGGATAATGAGCTGAGCCAAGCAGAGCCAGCGTTTCACAGCACCACGGGGTGCCCTGGCTCTTTGAATTTCACTACCCCGAGTGATATAGATGATTCTAGAAATGGTGCTCCTGAGGCTCCAGTGCCCTTTAGAGAGAAGCTGTCCCTGCATGAACCACATACTTTAAGGGATGTGAAGGCTGACAACCTGCACATAAGCAAATGACCAAGATATTCCCATCTCCCTCTCGACTCCAGTCAAGGCCAATCTCTTCTGTGTATTAGTAAGGGCAGCCCTGATACCCAGGAAATGAGATGTTTGCCTGCAGTTCTGCACTTTGTTTTCCTAATGCTTCTCTGCTCTGTTTTTTATCCTGCAGATGATCACAGCAGGGTGAAGCTAAGGCCTTTACCAGGGAAAGATTCTAAGCACAGTGACTACATTAATGCTAATTATGTTGATGTAAGTTGTTTTATTGGTTTTTATCTGCTCTACCTTTGAATCCTTCCACAAGGAGGAAGTATTGTCACTTGTGATGTGATTGTATCTTCCAACTTCACCTGATAATTTTGCTACAAATTCCTCACTATTCTGAATGAGAAGAGCACCTTTCTTGTTACCTCTAAAATACTAATTTTTCTGCCATGATACTGCTTTCATCTCACTTGGCGTTATGGTTTTCTTTGAAGGGTTACAACAAAGCAAAAGCCTACATTGCTACCCAGGGACCTTTAAAGTCTACCTTTGAAGATTTCTGGAGGATGATTTGGGAGCAAAATACAGGAATCATTGTCATGATCACGAACCTTGTTGAAAAAGGAAGAGTAAGAGGTTTTCTCGTTTGTTAGCAGTTGCTCCTTAACACTTCCCCAGATCACCTGGGCAGAATTTGTTTTAAATGGCTTGTGGTGATAATGCGTAACTAACAAAACAGAGGGATACATACTGAGCCATGATTTTTTTTTCCCAAAAGCTCTAGACACAAATGCAAAGCAGCAGTTCAGGCCCTTACCCAACTCATCCAACTCTTTCTGTGTTCAGAGGAAATGCGATCAGTACTGGCCGACGGAGAACAGCGAGGAGTACGGCAACATCATCGTCACGCTGAAGAGCACAAACATCCACGCCTGCTACACCGTGCGCCGCTTCACCATCAGGAACACCAAGATGAAAAAGGTGAGCCAAGCTTTCATTGCTCCCATCCAGGCATCTGATGGCTTGTCTAGAATTCAAGGCACACCAGAGCAAAACTCAGCGTTTGCATAGGCAACCTGGAGAGGCAGGTGGGGAAGAAATAAGTAAGTAAAGACAGGATTACAAGGAAGCTGTTGCTAAGGTTTAGCCCGTATTTCTTTTTCTCAAGTGCACTGCTGCTTTGGTGTCCTTGTAATTGCTGTTATTACCTGTTCCCACATGTGTTTTTCCTCGAACTCTGTCTCCACCCATCAGGAGGCAGAGCTGCAGGTTTTTTCTGTTGCAGTCCAGCACTTTCTCAGCTGAGCAAGGCAGAATAATATTTTTATGATTGTTTTCCCTCCTCTCTCTCTCGTCTCTGGACATCCTTCATACCTAGGGTCAGAAAGGGAACCCCAAAGGGCGGCAGAACGAGAGGACTGTCATTCAGTACCACTACACCCAGTGGCCTGACATGGGGGTGCCCGAGTACGCTCTGCCCGTGCTCACCTTCGTCAGGAGATCCTCGGCAGCCAGAACCCCGGACATGGGACCAGTGGTGGTGCACTGCAGGTAGGATGGCTGTGACAAAACACCCGTGGCAAGCACAGCTAGAGCACAATGTGTGCTCCTTCGTGCCACCTAAGACAAACACTGGAGGAGTGTGTCAGCCCCATGGAGTGCAGGTAGACACAAGCTCTACTTTGCCTACTTCTTAAAACAGCTCCAATTCAAAAGCTTCCCAGTTGATACAGGGTTTTGCTATGGCCATGATACTGAGCTGCTGAACACTGCACTGATGTAGCTGGGAAACTCCTTGGTCAAAGCTTGTTTGTAGCCTGCCAGTTTATTGCATGGACAGGACAGGATCACCTCTGCTGGGAGCCAATAGTGTGGATACATGGACAGCTGGGAATGTAACTTCCACTGAGCCACACTCACCAGCACTTGCAGTCACAGCAGTAGGTCAGTCAATATACTAGTTCAGGGATGTGGTCTTCATCACTGTGTGTGAGGAGGCTGCACAGCTATATCAAAGAGGAGAGGATGGTGGGGGTTACAGCTCCTTCCTCAGCAGAAATTGAGAAGCTCTGAAGAGTTCCCCTCTCTCTTGGACTCGGGATTGTCCTCATTCACTGTAAGGAGTTCTGGCTCCAGATTAGTCCTCTTTTATACCTTCCCATAGTGCTGGTACCACTTTCATTTCCAGCTCCACTGTGCAACTTAAGTTTACCTCAAAGCTGAAGCCAGCCAGAGCCACCTCACAGCCTGGAGTGACTCTGGCAATCCAGCATAGCAGCAGCTTGGCAGGGGGTGGGCCTCTTCATGGCTTCATCCAGCCAACACCAGGAACTGCAGCTGTGGAAACAGGAGCCAAGTGTGAACAGCCAGAGTGTGAAGTCCAGGACCACAGCAGCCTCATCCTCATGGTGCTGGCACAGGTGTGATGGCATGTATTGTGTTCAGCCTCATCTTGAAGCACAGAAATAGCCACAGAAGGGAGGAATTACATACCTCATAATATTTCCAGAAACCCAAAGTGTTTTGCTGGGAAACTTTAATGGTTGAAGCTAGGAGGAAGATGGAAGCCCATGAAGAGGAATGTGTGAATATTTGCTTAGTTCTGTTTTACTTCTGCTTCCACATTTACTTTCACCTGGCTGTGTGTGTTTCATGGGTTTCTCTTATGTTCTCTGCAGTGCTGGTGTTGGCAGAACTGGTACCTACATTGTGATAGACAGTATGCTGCAGCAGATAAAAGACAAAAGCACAGTTAATGTCCTGGGTTTCCTGAAACATATCAGGACGCAGCGCAACTACCTCGTCCAGACAGAGGTAACAATTTCAGTGGGTTGAATTTAAAGCCTTATTCATTTTTGCATTGTAATCAAAAAGAGAATAGATTTTCCCAATTACATTCCTGTAAAAATTGAACATATTACTGATATTTTTCTGCACTGGAATATATATTTTTTTCTAGACTGGAAAAGTCAGATTTTTTTGTTTTTTTACTTGTTCAGAACTGTATGTGCTACATTTATAAATATTTATTCTGAATTTGGCAGTATTTGTATGAGTGGCTTATTTTGCACACCCTTTCCTTTAGTGTGCACTGCTCCTCAGACAAAGCCAGCTGTTTAGGTTATTTCAAATGACTACCTGACATGCTGATGTTTTTCTAGGAGCAGTACATTTTTATTCATGATGCCTTGTTGGAAGCCATCCTTGGGAAGGAGACTGAAGTGTCTGCAAACCAGCTGCATAGTTATGTTAACAGCATCCTCATTCCTGGAATAGGAGGGAAGACACGGCTAGAAAAGCAATTCAAGGTAAGTCTTAATCACTGCCATCCAGAGGGACACAATTTTCCTACCCTCTTGTATATGGCCTGTCTTCACTGCCTAAGGAACCAAACCACAAAACTTGATCAGCACAGCACAACATCTTGACAAGTTCAGTCCTATACAGTCTTAGCTTTACTGCTGGAAAGCAGTGCTCCTGCTCTTCAGAGGTGAGAAGAGGGCCATGGACACTGGTTTGGACTGTGCTGCTGGTCTCCCTGTTCCCAAGGGAGCTTGGATATTCCCAAGTCTGTGGTTAGCTTGGCTGGAAGTCTTCCTCCAAACTGTGGCTCTCGTGCATATAGATATGGGCAAAGACAACAGATGAGGTTCTTTGCACCACCTACTATGTCATCAGTGTAGATAAGGAATTACAAATGTTTTAAGACCAGGAAAGACAATATGCCTTTCTCGTTGCTAACTAATCATGAGGCTCATTGCATCTCTTGCTATGTTGTGGCTGCTTCCTTCCTGGCCAAAGTAATTTCTTTTTCCCAGATCCCTTATTTGAAACTTAAGATTTTCTGATTGCACTTTATTTGAATACATTGTAAAATATTTTGTGAGAGTTTGTATCATAAGGAGACACATGACATCTGTTTTCACAGCTAAACTCAGTTAATAACTACCCAATAACTACCCAAGGAACTGAAGCTGTTAAATTTCACCAGGTGCCAACCTATTAAAAAAATGAATCTGAATTCACTTGTAGGAATCTCAGTATTTCTCCATCACTCAAGACATTCCAGATGCTTAATTACTGAATTAAAGAAACAAGTGCAAGCACACACACCCACACAAAATGAAGTAGGAAGCAAATATTTGTTACTTTAAAAAATGTTGCACTTTTACAAACAATTCTAAATTATATGTATAAATTATATGTTTTCTGATGACTTGTGCCAAAGTTTAAAAACCCTAAGTGCCATTTCCAAAAATTACTTTTTCTGACAGCGTTGCACAGTTATTTAGAAACCCCATAACTTCTAATGGGGCTTATGTCAGTGCATAGATGAGTTGAGTGCTATCTTGTTTAGAGTGCATTTCAAACTGGGATGTGACCAGCAACAATTATTAGGTCTTTCTCTTGTTTCTGCTGCTACCACAGAGCTGGCAGAAAATAACTTGTGCTCATGCCCCACTACAGCAATTTACATTCAACCATCTTAGAGTGAAATGATGCTGAGTAACGAGGTGTGAGTGCAGGACATGTGAAAGCCACCTTTACTCTCTTTGCTCTGGCAGTTTCCCCATGCACTGGGGGAGTATTCAGATACAAATCTGCCTTTCTTTGCACCTCTAGGCAGCCCAGAATGAATGTGGAAGACCAGGGAATGTAGCCTATGGCCTCAGATTTCAGATGCCAGTGGTGGATTCTCCAAAGACCTGGCAGAAAAAGACATTCTGCAGGAATGATCTGGCTGCTATTTAGAAGGAAAAAAAAAAATAAAGTTCTGTTGTTCTCTTTTGCTAGTTTTTATTCCTCGAGACCTGCTTCTGATTAAACATAGCTGAAATTTTGTGGAATATATTCTCAAAGATAACAAAATGTAGTGTTCTGTGAAAATACATTTTGATGGAAGCTCATATGCAGGTTGTTTCAAAGCTGAGAGCTGCAGAGATCTTTTTATCTATTAAACATGTTGTATGAAAAGGATGATTTCCACTGGAAACTTGAGTACTTTAAACAAGTTTAACAATGCAGTTTATTCTTCTACTAATGCATCTTTGCAGGAGTTGGCAAAGAAACCTCTCTTCATTTAGAGGACTCTGAGGACTGACTTACTACTTTATTCTCTTTCAGCTGGTTACACAGTGTAATGCAAAATACGTGGAATGCTTCAGTGCTCAGAAAGACTGCAACAAAGAAAAGAACAGGAACTCATCAGTTGTGCCATGTAAGATCACATCTTCATTTGATTACTGCCTAGCATAACTTTTTGTACCAAATTCTCCCGGTGTTATGCATGAAAAGACATAGCCACTAGGAAGGGGAAATGTAATCTTTTGTTCAGCCCAAGCTGTCTTGTCTTTCAGTATTATCCTGATGAAACTGAACAAAAGGAAATAGTTGCAGTGTCAGCCAGATATACTGTCCAAGTGAAATGTTAATTTGAAGTGCTTAAGAATTTGAATTATTAGGTAGGGGATAAATCTGTGGAATACTGAGAGATTACTTTGATACCAGCTCCCAGCTCTGGTGAGATCTCCCAGAGTGATTGGCACCAGTTGTTCATAATTCAGCTACTGCACTCTGTTTCTCTGTGTGAGACACCCCAGATTTAAGGGTATTTGGTGCCCCAGGACACAGTTTCACAGTCATTAAAGTGGAATCTATGCATGGCTGTCAAGCAGTATAAACTTGCACCAGTCCAAGCATGGGCACAATGTCATCCCCATCACATAAACCAGAGAACAGGACACAGAGGACAGATGATAGCCAAGCTAGCACAGAGTAATAGTGGCACAGATACAGTCCATCATGAACTTTGTTAAAAAAGAGAAGCCATCAGAATACATATTAAAAACACATGGGAACAGGCTAGAAATAGGCTGTTTGATTTGGCCCTTTGTGTCATGCAGCTGCAGTGATTTCAGTTTGTCTTTTGGGGGCTGTCAGAGGGTTTGAGGATGATGTTGAACCCAGCCCTCAAACACGGAGGAGTGTGTGTGTGCAGAAGGGCACACACTTCTGGGAGGTTCACCATTAGGGAAGATGTTTGTCCCTGTGAGAGATGGCAGTGCTACAGAGTGGTAGGGAAAACAAAATAAATCAGCTGGGTTTGTGTGCTGCTGGAGACAAATGGAACACTACACACAAGAATTACCCGAAATCCCCTGTTATCACTGCATATACTGTTATTTGGTAATTCAGCCTGCTGTGAAAATCTTTGCTATAGTAAAATTTGATTCCTGAAATTACTTTGTCCTTGTGGGAATATTGTGCAACATTCTCTTTTATATCCTGTGTTAGCAGGCAGTGCTTTAACGCAGTTAAAGTGCTGGCCTGCTCCTGTGGGAGATGGGAGCTGCACACTGTTTGCTTTGTTAACGGCTGAGAAATTCTTACTTTCTGCATTGTGCCACGATCAGACTTTGATCTTTTTTATTTTTTCTCTGTGTTTTTTTCCTTAATGTTATAGCTGAGCGTGCTAGAGTGGGCTTGGCACCACTGCCTGGAATGAAGGGAACAGATTACATTAATGCCTCTTATATCATGGTGAGGAAGCCAACACCTAATTACAAAGTAAAATCAATTCTAAGGTGCTAAATACCAGATGCCTATAATTGTCTTAATTCTGTATGTAATGGCTGTGTATTAACAGATGAGATTTTAACACCTTCCCCATAATATAAAGCTATTAACTGTGTTTTATTAAAGATTCTTGCCTAAAAAAAATTAATTACAAGATGCATTTAGATGGAATATGTATTTCTGTGAAATACAGTCAAATAGATACTGGGATTTAAAGTAAATTAAAGCAGTAGGGACTCTGTAGAATTGAAATGTAGTTAAGAAAATATAGTCTGTGTGAAAATATTGTGGAGTAAAATGAAATAGGGTCATTATGTGTCCCCAGAAATTAAATGAATGCTTTAAAAGCATGGAAGGCAGTAAGTAACTGTGTGTTTGTTTTGCTGCAAAAGGGCTACTACAGGAGTAACGAGTTCATCATAACCCAACATCCACTGCCACATACAACTAAAGATTTCTGGCGAATGATCTGGGATCACAATGCACAGATCATCGTCATGCTGCCGGACAACCAGAGCCTGGTGAGTTGCCCTTGTCCCTCCCCGTGTGGTGTCATTGTCACAGCCCAGCTGGGTCACACAGTTGCCACATGGGGCTGTTTTCTGGCTGAAAGCAAAGCCTATTTTTGAGCCATCTACACAAACTTTCCCTTAAGCTGGTTACAAAAAGAAAAGTGCCATGATGATGGGGCTGTTCTTTTGCTGTCACCTTCTGCAGTCAGCCCTGGACATCCAGGGCTGGAGGGACCACAGTGCTCACAGATAGCACAGCACACCAGTGCTGTCAACATCTGCAAGGCTCCTGAGGGCTGCCTGGCAGGATGCAAGCACTGGGGGTATGGAGAGGCTGGGGTTATGGGAAGGACTTTGAGAGGAGCAGAAATGCAAGGTAGGGACAGGAGGATAATTGCTTGTTTGCCCATGAGCTTAAGCCTCAGGCCGTGCAAGACCATGACTTTGCAAGGCTGCACATGCCATTTTTAATGAAAGTAAAAAGCAAACAAGTATGTTAATTTAAGTGGAAATAATGAGTCAGACAGAGAGAGAGAATAAGGAGACACAGGTGAAGTGCTAATCACTACTTCCAGATTTACTAGCACGTCTCAAGAGGGTGTGTTGAAAAGGATTAAGAACTAATCGGTTCGTTTTTTCATGCACACATCACTGAGGTGAATAGACAATTGCAGCTGAAAGCAGAAGAGAAACCACCTTCATTACAGCAGGAAAATAGCAGTCATGAGGGGCTACTAAAGAGGCAGCAGTCAATATGCTGCTTGTGTGTGGGGATGAAAGGGAGTGCAGCACTGCAAGGAGTGCTCAGAGACATTCGATCAGATCAGAAAGTGCTTATGAAATGAAAGTATGTCAGGTGGAAATGAAGAGGCTGATTTTGTCTTCACATGTACATGAAATAGCTCTGCAGAACCACAGTAATTAAAGGGTAAAAGAGGAATGCTGGACTCAGTCACAGTGGTTTTAGAGGGATGTGCATGGTCACAGCAGGATGACATCACTTCATAGCTCATGTTTGCTCATGAGTGAAACATGGGATGTCCAGAGACATGGGTTTGCTCTGTGCATGTGGCCAGGGTAATTTCTGTGCTCATGCTGCAGGGAGACAGACCTCTGAAGCCAGGAGAAGAAACAGATTTTGCATGTATATGGTGACAGACCATAATTCCCTTTATCAGCAGCAAATTAGGAATTCACAGTTACATTTTAATGAACAGCTTTGACTTACATCCTGCCAGTGAGGCTACTTCAGCTCTGAACTTCTTCCAGCCTTTCCAGCCTCACTGAGGTTTTACTGTGTCCCTTTGGCAGAGGTGTTTTGTTGGAGAACTTGCATGAAGTTTAGCCAGTGTTTTTTTCAAGGCTAAGAGTATTTGGGTTTTTCTCTTCCTCTTCACTCCTCCACTCACTCCTAAAAATTCAAGCCCTGCATAAGTATCCATCAATCTGCTACCTAGGCCTGATCCACAGACTTTGAGTTTTAGATTAGACCATGATAAACACAAATTAAAAATAACAAGTCATTAATTTTTAAAGGTGAATGATTTTTTTCTAGATAAATATCTGGCTTTCAAATAAAACTGTATAGGCAGGAGGTCACAATACAAAGGTCAAGTATGGGTGGGCTAAAATAACCATTTCCCTGTGAAACCAATTAAAAAGCAGATGTTACATGTTTGAATACCCAAAGGGAGGATCTGGCAGGTTTACTACCTACTGCAATAGTAAATTTGTTTTAGACAGAAGTGTTTTTTAAAGGTCAGTTCCTGATCATCTCTATTTATCAAAGCAATTCTTTGATCCACTGGATTTTTCAGTTGCACACAAGGAATCTGAAAGGCTACAGTAGTGTGTTCTTTCATTTCTTCAGGCAGAAGATGAGTTTGTGTACTGGCCAAGTCGTGAGGAATCCATGAACTGTGAGGCCTTTACTGTGACCCTTATCAGCAAAGACAGACTGTGCCTCTCTAACGAAGAGCAAATTATCATCCATGACTTTATCCTTGAAGCTACCCAGGTAAAGTAAACCTTCAAATGCAGGTCTTTGCTTTTCACCAAAATTATATTGATGCCATTTAAATACAGAAGAAGAAGAATTCAAAATTTTTTTTAAAAGGATTTACATGTAAATGCATGTGGATGCATGTTGCTGTCAGGGGAAAGGTATTCTGCTTGGCTTCTTCTCCCTCTCACATTTTCTACTTCCAGGTAGATTTCTCTAGTTAGTAAGGCTAGTATTAACTATCTGTCTTGCTGGAAAGGGAAGACATGATTTTATCAAGGTGTATTGTCTTATTTCTTCTTACAAAATTCATAGTTTAATTGTTTGGGCGTCTTAACTAATCATAAAAATGTAAGCATAAGCCTTTTGAACTATAAACTTGTTTCTAGTTTGCTATCAGGATTGCAGCTGGACTTTGCTGCAAGACTTTAGTTTGCAAGTCCATTTAAATTTCACTTGGTTCTCTTGTTTGATTTTTGAGCTATAAGGACTCTGAGTGAGGTTTGATATGAGCCCTGAATTCAAATACAAAATCTTTTCTTGATAAAACGTTTTGTCAAACTTGCATTATTTTAGGGTGTTCACTGTTACAGATATGCTGGAGCTGTGTGTCCTCTTTCTATGTAAACTGTTTGGAAGAAGAAAGTTTCAGTTTGCAGAAGGCTCTTCCCTCTCTGTCCCTGGAGTGGATGCCTGTGGAGGAAGCTAATGCCAGGCTGGTTTGTCATTGCAGGATGACTACGTTCTGGAAGTCCGCCACTTTCAGTGTCCCAAATGGCCAAACCCTGACGCTCCCATAAGCAGTACCTTTGAACTTATCAATGTAATCAAGGAAGAGGCCTTAACAAGGGATGGCCCCACCATAGTTCATGATGAGTATGTGATCACTTTTCTCCCATTTATGTGCAGATTATACACTCAGCTGAAAGACAGTTGATAGGACTGATGTCCATTCCTGCATGGAGTAGGTGGGGTTTAATAGTCCAGGAGTAGGTGGGGTTTAGTAGTCCAGGGAACAGATTAAGAATATTTAAGCTTCAAAGGCTGAGTTTTCAGTTGGCATCTGAGGCCAAATGCATTTTTGTTAGTGTAGTTTTTGTTATAATCTTAGATGGACTCAGGAGATGAGGCTGTTTGCTTTGGAAGCATTTTGGGTTCTTCTGCTTCTGGAAGTATCCCAAACAAATCCTGAAACCTGTTTCAGAACCCAGCAGAGCTTTGGTTTAGATAAGGCTCTAAGCAGCCTAATATGGGCTGATGGAAACAAGTTTCAAAACAGCCCAAGCTCGTGTCTAACAGGTTTCATGTGCCATGTAAGACAGAACAAGCTCAGCTCAGCTGTGTCTCACGATGAGCAGCAGAAGTATCTAGTGACAAAGGGCCTAGGTCTTCTAAAAGCAGATTTATTCTTCCTCTTTTTGCTTCCCAAAATATATTCCAAGGGGCCCATACAGTTCCAAGTGGGAGGGAGGAGGCCCACTAACTCTGGGCCAGCATGCCCCAACACTTACCTCTTGTATCACAGTGATGAGCATTGTCCCACAGCTATGCTTGAACACCCAGTTATAAAGGGTGCTAAATATTGCATTGCATGGTATTACTTGTACACATTATGGAGCTGCAAAATACCATTATAGTGAGGCTGGAGCCTGGGTCTGACCTGATTTCCTTGGGGGGACTGTTTCCTGGTGGGCAGAGCACTCCCTGGTGTCATTCTGTTCTTAAAATCCCAAGGAGGCCCAACTTCTGACAGTGTTGGTGTTGTCCTAAGAGCGAGCACCAAGCCAGCGCAAACGCCAGCTCTACCCACAGCCCCCCTACACTGCAGCCTGTTAGACTTTGTGACTGCCACAGAACAGGATCAGTGGGAAGCTCTTGGGGATCTTTGCAAAAGCTTCAGTACCACGCTCTGATGTGTCAGTGGTCAGAGCAGGCGCTGTGCTGGTGTCCCAGGAGCACATCCTTATCCACCGGTGCTGCCGGAGCTTTCCCTGCACATCCACGTGTCGCTGCTGCAACAGGATTTTCCCAGCTGACTCCTGCCAGTGGTGCCTTGGGCTGCAGCAAACAGTTTTTCTCCCACCACCTCCTCCTGCCTTGCTTATGCAGAGTTTAAGCTCTGTTGCCTTTCACCAGCACTGATTAATTCCAGGCTGGTTTTAATATTCATGCTTTGGGTAGTCTGAAGTGAAGTTTTGCTGCTCTTGCAGTATTTAAGATTATGTTTTACAGAATTAGAAATGTTATTGATTTGGGTATTTCATTTCTAGATGAAAAAAAAAGGAAAATCAAAATTGCATTCCAAGTAATGCTGAGTCATTCTTTCTGTACATTGCTTTTTTGGTTTATTTGTCATATTCAATGATTTTATCTTTATGCCCAATACATAATGTGGGTTCTGCTTTTCATTGGAGTCTAAGGAAATGTAGCTGAAAATGAAAATTTCCCCTTGCTACATGCAACAACTATATCACATAATCCACTAATAATTACAACTGCAGATTAATTCCAAATATATGAATTTGCAGATAACTAAATTCATGTGGTATTTAGGAAGTACATGGTGGGATGAACTTGATAACATTTTTAAAAGTTCAGAAACTCCAACTTGAGACAGTTGTCAAGATTTTTAAATGTAAGTGCCCAAATATAGGCAACTACATAAAGCTCTGCTGCATAATTTTCTGCAAGAAAAGTCTTCAGATTGTTGAGAACCAGAAATTACCAGTCCAAGTGAAAATGATGCCCTCAGAAGGATTTAGTTGTGTCCTGTCAAGTACATGCACTGGCACTTTGTCCACTGTCCCTGTAGATGAGTCACAGCCATTTGTATAGTGCCACTGCTTCTCCTCTAGACCTTACATCCAGTAGAGCACATCTATTCTGATCTGAGTTCTGGTTCCCATTTCTAGGTAAACCGAGTTTTGAGTTTGCAAAAATTATACATATATATATATATATTTATATATATAAAATTAAGTCAGCATATATCTTGATTTCCATGGGAATGCTGTACAAATCCTAGTGGTAATCTTGCAGTACAAGATGATATTGCAGCACTTGCTGATTATTTCAGTTTTCATATAAAGCTCCCTAAGTGTCTTAGAGAGCAGGTCAGCACTGATGGCCCCATTTACCAGTGGGAACATTTAAACACAGACTTTCTCAGTCACAGAGCAGACCCATAGCATAGCCAGCACAGAATTTCAGTCTCCTGCGTACTGGGAGAACAGAAGCTGGTGTGTAGGATCCTTCATGGTGTGCCTAAGCACACTACCAGGCTTTCAGCAGTGAGGTTTCTCAAGGATATCTCAAGGAGTCGTGCTCCTGATGAATAACTGCTGCTTGGGGTTTTATTACATGACAACACAGCTCAACTCTTCAGAATCTGTAATGTCTCCTGGGTGCCTGGCTCAGGGATGTTGCCTTTACCAATGAATCAGACTTAGGCAAGACTTTGAGATGTGCCCCACTTACATGTGAGCACCACAGAGCCGTGTTAGTTTTCTGCAATTGTCAGATGTGGAGGAAGAGGCAAAGTCGCATTTCTTTGTAATCACCCATGTTTTGCTTGAGCTCCCACTAATGAATTTAATATATGCTCCACTGTAATGCAGATGCTCTCAGCACATGTGGTGTGGGAGAACTGATTTCAGTGTTACAGTCTCTAGGGTGGGTATTTTGGAGTGGCTAACGTTCTGCTGCTGATACAGTTCTTTGTGTTGAATAGTGTAGATAAGCTGAGATGACTGGTATACCATCAAATTTCTTCTATAAGTTAAAATGACAAAAAATTAGCAACTATAAAACAAGCATTTGGTAGATACAAAGAGAAACTACAGCAATCAAATAAGACTATAATAACACTTCCATGACTCTGTGTCAGTGCCCATGTGTGTTTTTGAGTAACTCTTCATTTTGGTGTGGTTTTTCCAGGTATGGAGCTGTGTCAGCAGGAACTCTATGTGCCCTTACCACTCTGTCTCAGCAGCTGGAGAATGAAAATGCTGTCGATGTTTTCCAGGTGGCAAAGATGATAAATCTTATGCGGCCTGGAGTATTTACAGACATTGTAAGTCTTTAAATGGGCTATAAATAGACAATTTACAAGGTTTTCATCTGAGACCAAAAGCATGATCTAAAACATGTATTGTATATGTTATCAAGCCCTGCAGCATCTGCTACCAAGCAGAATTTGCATTTGAACTTTTTTTGTAGTTATCATTTTTTGTTAACCTCAAAGCCACACTGTAAGTCTCTGATTTGCACTTAAACTTATTTCTCATACTTTGGAGGGGAGCATCAAACAGACAAGTCCTAGCAGAGAAGGACCTTTCAGCTTGGTACCATCAGCCTGCCAGCCCAGTGAGCTAATCTGTGCTCTTTAGATCTGGCACCTTGTGCTCAGGGCAGGTGAAGCTGCGGGGAGATGAGGCTCTTCCCTGAGAGTCCAGCAAGAGCAGCGCCCTTGCCTCAGTGTGTGTGGTACAAGGTTCTGCCACCTGGGGTTGAGCTGTGGCCTCAGGTTTTGTCCTGCCCTCCTGAAGTGTTTAATAGCATATCAGAGATAAAACTGGAGTTTGGGTTGACAAGGTTCAACTGGATGAACAGAGGTAATTGCTCTATTTCTTTGCTATGTGTATGCTTCTGGTAATGAATACCCATGACCTTCCCTGGAAATGCCAAATTAAAGCACCACTCATTTATGTACACTTAAAGGATTGAAATAAGTTGTTCTTTCTTTTCCAGGAACAGTACCAGTTTCTTTATAAGGCAATGCTAAGCTTGGTCAGCACTAAGGAAAATGGAAATGGTCCCATGACACTGGACAAAAACGGTGCTGTGATGGCCAGTGACGAATCTGATCCCGCAGAAAGCATGGAGTCTCTTGTCTAATTGGAAACCTGAAAAGGCACTTAATTTGTAGAACTTCTGAAGACTGAACTTTTTTGAGGCCTTTTTTGCCAGACTCTAGGTTATACAATAACCCAATTACTTTTTTACACTGATAAAAGTTTTTATATTTATTTTTTGCCATTTTATGTCTTAATGGTATCCTACTGAGCATTTGCACCTCTGTTTATTTCACACGGTGAAACGCAATTTTATCTAGTTTGCACTATATGATCAGTGTTACTGCCTATAATATCCTAATACAAGACAAGCCCTGATGTGACATTCCATGACAACAAACATATGCTTTTTCTGTTTTGTTTAAATGCAGTGAAGTTTTGCTAACTACAGTGACCCTCGAATCTTAAATCTTGAATGCTAGGCCAGATGGATTCTTCCTACAACAGATACTGTACCCCTTCCTACCATATTTATTATTTAGTGATCATGTCAAAGTTTTGGTAATGGTGTTCTGCATTCCAGTAGAGTGGATGAGCAGTGTTCATCCTTTCTTGACAAAATGTGGCAGGTGATTATTAGCTACAGTGGAGGTCTCACAGCCTTGTGGAGCTGAAACAATTATTTCTGTATTGTTTCAAATTGCTGTGTTGTACACTTACAGGTCTGAGACTTGCTTCACATGGAATATATAAATTACATACAATATAATTATAAATTAGATGCAATTCATATGTGGGATGCGGTGATAAGTTTTGAATTTATGTTTTCAGAGTTTCCCCATGTATTCAGGAAAATGTTGATTTTGGTTTTTAGCCAGCCCTGTGACTGGAAAGTATTTTGGTTTTATTTTCATCGGAGCCAATACAGTGAGAAATCTACAACAACCCAAAACCAGACCAGTTTTCAGATATATTAAAGGTAGCAATATTTTACATTACTAAGCTATTCAATATTTTAAACACATCTAATTTCCTTACTATTTCTTGAATATGACCTCACACCTAATGGTATGTTACATGATGACAGGCGTTTCTTAATTTCATAACTGTTAGATGCCATTTTTACAGGTGTGTAATTTTCATACTTTAGTGCTAAAACATAAAGTACTGATCCATATTTACTGGTGAAGCAAACTAATAAAAAAACTACCTATAAAGTTACATTCTCCCTCTTTTTTTTTTGCCAGACTAATTCTTTAGCACAAACCTAGCTTATTGTGTTTTCCCTCCCACACCAATAGAATGGTTTCCCTCAGATTAGGTAGATAATTATTGCTTGGAGCATTTAAGTTTACATCCTCACTGGCTCCCTCTTCCTTTGTATTTGGTTGTAATTCAACAAGTCAATCCCTGTTTAACTAAAGAAGTAAGCACATGCTTTATTCTCCTGAAAATTAAAATTAGCTTGGTCATAGCTTGATTTAGTAGGGAGGGGTTATTGAATCTGCCTGGAAAAGGAAATATGTGATTTCAGCCATCCTCACCCTTGGTGTACAGTTAAAGGCACTATCCCTTATATGTGGCATTAATTTCTTCACTTCTAAACTACAGAAAACATGCATTGTAATTTTTTCAGAACTTGTCAAAATATTACAGCTTTCTTTTTAATTTAAATGTAAACTTATTAATTTCTGCCAGTCCAGTCTTTCTGAAATACAAACATTTGGCAAGGTTCTGTGTATTTTCACTCCCAAGGAAGCTGAATGCTGGTTTAAAGGATATTGAGAGTAGATATGTTGGTTCAGAACCACGTAAGATACAAACTGATACGGCCTCATTGAGAGCAGAGGGGTTGTGCAAACTGCTATGTGCTAACATTTGGCCTTTTATCGTAGAAAGAGAAAGATTCAAAGTATTCAAGGATTCATCAGCAACCTTTACAGTCACCTTTTACTTCTCAGTGTGTTGAATCCCTCCATCCAAGGAATCCCAATAATTGCTAATATGAAGCATTTTAATAAGCACATGGTTTCAGTGAGGAAATCCCATGTCCAGCAGCAGCTAGTCCAAATAAAATATGTGCAGAATGTTTCAAAAGATTGTAGTTTGCATCCCCTTTGCACTGCACGGAGGTGGGGGTCAGTAGGAGTTAGAACTGGCCCTCCAGTCACGACACCCCAGTAACAGAATGGTTTTAAGTTCTCAAGTGCTGCTCCCTGCAAGGGCTGGAAGGTTTAGCTGAGTGGTTTTCTGGCCAGCCTGCATCAGCCTCAGAGGATGCTGAGCCCCCCCTGTGCCCCCAGTCCTGAACCTGGACCCAGCCAATGCCAGCTGGTAGCACAAGGGGACTCATGAGTTGGATCAGTTTAATCTAGAAGTATTTTAAGTTCCTTGGGAGATGTAGGGAGGAGTTAGAAAGTCAAACCTTGACAACTAAGTGACACAAAGATTACTGCAGGCATCGAGTGGTTGGATTTGTTCAGTACTTTCAGGTGATTACTTTTCATTTCACTGGCATGATGGAAGACAACTGTGGTTGTGACACACTGCCTGAATACCCTTAGTTTAATCCCTTACCTTCTCACAAGTTTGAAACATCAATGAATGAAGGCTGCGGGGGCTGAACTTTGGTAGATGCTTTGGAAATCCATGCATTTGCATTGGCATTTTCCAACACCTGAAATACTTGCTTGGGGTTTAATCCATGGGGAAATAATGTACACTGATGTTCTATGAGTTGTCCGTGGATTATTTCATATGGGAGTTCAAGCTGTATGTTAAGTGCTGTGCTGACAGCCAGGTAGTCAATAGATGGTAGTGATGCACAAGGCTTGAAGGGGTGAAGGTAGAAATTGCTTGTGAAGGTCAGGATTAAACACACAGAAGAGCCAAATCTATCCTCCTGTAAGCAGCTGCAGTTCTGCTTTCTTATACAGGTTTGTACCCTTTCCTTGGGACTGAGTGAGTGGCAGAAGGAGCAATGTCTGCTCAGATATGGGCACTGATAAACTCTCCTGATGCTCCCACGAGTGTCCAGCCAAAGTCCTGCTCTGCAAATCACCACCTTGCTTTGGGACCCCAAGCCCTCTGCTGTCCCCAGCTCCTGCCATTCAGTCAGGATGTCTTTCAAGCATCAAAGGTTCCCAAGCAATGTGCAGGTCTGCAAATTAAGAGAACCTGAGAACATTCCTATATCACTGCAGAGCGTGGTCCTCAGCACCAGCCCTGAGAAATAAGGAACGGAAGGACTGAAGCACACGTGTCTACATTTAGAAAATACCATTTCTCCATGTCTTGCACATGTCCTGTGCCCACAGACCGTGTGAAAGACGTGAACTGTATCTTGAGACCGCAAGAGCAGCCAAGCTTTCCAAGTGGGAATGCTTGGAAAGCTTCTGTGTCATCTGAACATCTGAAATAGGTGGCAGGCTCAGAATAACCCATCCTCCAAACACTCCTGTGTGTGAGCTTGGCTTTGGCAGGAAGGTCTGGGGGAGCTGGTGGGACTGCTCAGGTGTGCAGGGTAAGCCCTGAGCCTTCTGCAGGATCAATATCTAAAGAACATTCATTTTAAACAGCATTTGTCCTTAGCATTTCAGTGTCTGTTTCCAAACGGTAATTTAGAAACAGGGAAAAAGAAAAATCCAAGCCCCTTAAACTTTTCCCTGGAAGTGACTGTTTCTGTACTGTGGGTCTGCTCTAGGTTAGTGGAGTCATTTACAGGATCTGCAAAATTTCAGTTGTTTTTCTAGTTTGACTGCTCAAATTGCTTGAACACAGAGTGATACATTGGAACATTAGGAGAAGAATCTTTATGATACAGCACAACTGCCTTCTCATTAATCTTTTTTAAAGCTGATGTATTTTATTTAAAAGCTAAGAAGTATAGATATGGATTCTACCAAAGATACATGCTACTAATTCTCAGCAAAACAAAACCAACTTAATTTTAAAAAAAATGTAGTTGTCTTGAAGATTTAGCAGTCTTTCTCAAATTCATGTCTTTTGACATCAGATCTTTTTGCTCCGAAGTTTATGTTCAAATGGTGCCAGTGAATTTTTGTATGAAGGGAAAATGCCTATTTGTTAATCTACTGCATTGCTTTTCTTCTTTTTCTTTTTCTTTTTTTTTTTTTTTTCAGATGTAATTCACTGTTACCCCTTTGCTCTTCTTCTCCTTGTTGCCATTCTAACAATGTGAATTACACAGGCTTCACTTATCACAGGAGAAGGAATGCAAAAATAAGGAGAGAGGAACTGTAATAAAGAGATTTGGCCTCTACTTTGTCTTAGCTGTTAAACTGTTTTTAGTGTTTTTGTTAACTATTTGCAAAGGGAAGCATTTTCTACAGAGGATAATTAATTTCAAGAAAAATGTCTTGAGTTTTAAGAATAAACGTCTCCAAAAGAGGAGATAGTCAATTTTATACAATGTCACAACTCTCCAACATTTGGGGTAGTGACTTTTTTGTTTTGTTAGAACACTTGAGACTAGCAAGCAGCCATTGTTTCTAAAGACCGAAGCATTCATGTGTACTCCTACTTTCTTTTCCTTCATTTTTAAAATAGCAAAGTCATTAAAACTGTAAATATTTTGTTGCTTAGATAAGCATCTTCTGGGAACTTTGTATCTATGGTATATAATCATAGAATTTTATATTTTCATATAAAGCTAATTTTTTTCTAGTTTCACCTCCTTCCTAGTTCTGTGGTGGTTATGTGAATACAAACCTTCTGTGTTTCAAGGTAGTGAGATGCCATCATCACACTCCAAAAAGGATTTTCACACATGTCATTTCTTTGGGGCAGTGATTGTGAAAGTTGGATTTATTTTTTTTTTTTGGATTCCATTGTCAGTGTGTGCAACAGGATTTAGACTTAGCCAGTCACTAGATACGTTTGTCTCATTGATCCATTCAGAAGAAAAATAAAAATGTGGTGTTTGGTTTGGGGAAAGGGTGGGAGGGAGTATTTTGAGGGAGACTTTTGTTCATTTTTCGTTTTTGTTTGGGGGTTTTTTGTAACTTGAAGAACCTTCTTTTTGTTATGTTAAACTATATCAAATCATTCTATTATAGTGTTATTTAATATGTAAATTGTATTGCTATACATAAAATAAAGTATGGTTTTTGATGTATTTACAGACTTCTTACTTATTTGCATTGGGTACACATAAGGAACAGATGCAGGAGTCAGTATTTCATTGTCCCAGGCGTGCAGGAAGAATGATGAGATCCAAGGCCTGCTTTAATTAGATCTCAAATTTCTAAGCAGTACTCAGCTGGGAGCTGCCAGTGACAGTGGAGTTCACTGTTCCCTTCTTAATTGTCTCCACCTATTAGGGAGCTGCCAGTAAATAACCCCATCCCTTTCCACCAATGCTCCTCTCCAGACAATTGTGACCAGCAAAATCTCTTTTGGAAGGGAGACTGTCTCCACTCTGAACAGGACCTCAGATCCTGAACTTTCTTGCCAGGTCCTTTGACGTGCCCTTCCTTCAAACTATTTCTGGCTTACCAGCCTGGAGGAGCAAGGGCTTCCACCAAGCCACCATCACCCGATTTACTGTGACGAATGGCACTGCTCACTAACCCCAGCACCGTGACAGGAAAAGCAGAAGTACCCATTCCCATCTCAGACAGACTGGGGGGGTACAAATGTTCCAAATAGTATTAGTAGTCACACCTCCTTGCTGCCCTAGCCAGGAGCTGACACTGAGCTGGGCACACGTGATGCTCTCCGTGTTTCGCAATAAAACCTCAGCAGCTCCACACACCACTTCCCATTCTGGTTCTGTGCTCGGGGCTGTGTTACCTATTTTGTTGTTCTTAGGGGGAAGCCACTCAGGTTTGTGGACAGATTTTTGTTGCAATCTGCTGCTGGCACGGCAGCTGCCCAGGCTGGCAGTGCCTTCAGAAAAGTGGCAGCACTCAGCCTCCGGAGCAGCACCTGCACAGGGACAGAAAGATCAATAATTCAAACCACTCGTTGGTGTAAAATTGCTGATTAAAATCAATACACTGCATCTGCTGCCTTCTGTGCTGCTGCATTCTCACCTGTAAGGTCTGTGTTCCAGTTGACTGGGGGGAAGAAAGAGGGAGCCTGGAACACTGGTGGGACACTGCACAACAGTCTGATGACCCTTGCCAAGCCCCCCACACCTCGTAGGGTGCTCTCTCCAGCCCCTGCTCTGGGGTGCTGCCTCGTGTTGCACCCCAGAAGCAGCTCAACACCATCTCAGCTGCAGGTTCTGCTGCCTCACGGATGAGCAGCAGGGACCCCAGCCTGCCTCACCTGCTCTAGAGGATGCTCCAGCACCTCCAGTGCCCTCTATCACTTTTCCAGGCCAGAAGCAGGAGAAGCAGGCGCCCAGGGAAAGGTTCCTCTGCCCAGCTTGGCTGCTTCACCTCCATGGAGAAGATGGCAGCCCTTGCATGCACAGGTAGCTGGGTACATCAAAAATACAGGAAAAGGGTTATGTAAATCCTGCTTGTCTGGGAAGTGCCTGGAGGATGGCGAGGATGGCAAGCTGGACATGAGCCAGCCCCACCAGCTGCAAGGCAGACACATGCAGGTCTGGCAGGTCTACACTGGCACCAGGTAACTCTGCTCACACTGGCACCTCCCAGTCTGCTCACAGCAGGGTTAAAACCGTCTCATTTTGGGAAGAGAGAACCACACAAAAAATGTGTAGCCTCACTGAAGACTGACAAAAGGAGAGCAGTGGGGATGGTCAGTGAGCAGGAAATCTGAGCAAAGACAGGATGAACTGGGGCATTGCCCAGTGAAATGATGGAGGGAGAGGGCCTGGAAGAGGCAGGAGCAGAGAGGCTGTGGGGCTTGCCTCCTGGTACTTAAATCACCACTCCTGAAGGAAGAGTATAACTGTTCCTACATCTTTGATAGATACAACAAAAAACAGATTTTGACAAGCCATGAGAAAAGTAGGTGTCAGGCAGTGGGAACATGACCTGGGGCAGCCATAGAACAAGAAAAACAGCTCTGTAACAGCTACAGAAATCAGAGCACCCCAAAGCAGATCCTTAAATGAAAAAACAGCATTTTCACAAGCCAGCAGCACCTCTGAGGTGAGCCCCGAGCTGATGCCAGTCAGGTCATCAATGCACAAACAGGACAGAGGTGCCTGCACTGCCAAGGTCGTGCAGCATTCACTCCAGGAGGCTCTTGCTCCTCCTGAGAGGAGCAACAGAGGCAGGAGTGGAGAACAAGAAAAAAGGCAAAGCCTTGGAGAAAGTACTTGGATTCCATACCTGGGAATGCTCAGGGAAGAGGCCTGGCTGAGACCTGTATCAAGTGGAAAGATGTAGTAAGTAGTTCATTAATACTTTGGCAACAGAGATATGATTTACCAGCACTTCCCACTACTAACAATATGCTCGAATTAATTGGTGGTATCAGGAGATCCCAACATTTTCTGTAATAAATAGCTAACAAGTTTAGCCTTTAAGGCTTCCAGAGGCTGCTAGCTGTCATCTTAAGCAGGCACAAATAATAGCAGCATTTTTATTAAATGGATTCAAATGCCAGAAGGTTCATTTTCAAGACCTTTTACAACATAAAAATAATTTTGATCAATGGCTTGGTCCCAGTCCTGTTACTTAGCCACTTGAATCCCCACAAAGTGCTTCCTGCACTGACATGTCATCCCCACCTGTTGGCAGCCACCTTATTGATCACTGGTGATTTCTGTTCCCCTTTGCTGCCAATCAATGTTTTTTATGTCTTTCTGACTTTGTAATGCTTTAAGAAGCAACACTCACAAAGCAATCTTTCCTGACACTGTGTTCAATCAATCTGACAGTCACTGGGCTTGCTTTTCTTTTCTAAAGTTGTTATCTTCCTTATGTCTTGAAATCCTTGTTTAGGAGTCAACGCCTGCTTCATTTGTGTTTTATGCTATGGTTTTGAATTTTGAAAAGATTCTGCATTTCAGTTCCATGTCTATTATGGGAGCTGTTTCAAATATTTCACATTTCCCTGTCTCTGTGAGCCACGCTTTCTGCACAGCTCATCATTTCTGTCACTCCCCAGTTCAAACCCTGTTGGTCCTGTGTCCCATATCACAGGATATCCTTGCACTAGATCTAATCATAAATACTTTGTTCCTTTGTCTAAGGAGCTGCTGAAAAAGAGAGTTTTTAGGTCAACATCAGAAAAAAGGCAGAAGGTATGTGTCTTTTGTCTTGAGAGAAGGCAGTATGGGCTGGAAGCCCAAGGCTCAGTGTAGGGAACATGGCACAGCCCCCCATCATCTGTTCCACTGGGGGTTTATTCTAAAATGATGCCCTGTCTGCAAGATGAGAGCAGCAGACTCTGACTGCTCAGGCAGGGAATGAGACACTGAGGCAACAGGGGGAACCTCCAAATAAAGCCCAAATAATAAATCTAGTACAGACTCTTCAAAAATATTTTCACATCATAATAGAGGAACAGAGGTTTCTCAGCCATGCATCACAAGGACTCCCATAGTCTCCTAACATGAGGTTCTGTCCATCAGTCTGGAGTTCTGAGATGCTGCAGGTCCCTTCCATGAGAGGGAAGACTGTGATCCTTTCCAGTTCCTTGCTGAGAAGGAAAAGCAAAGGGAAAGCTGATCAGCTTCATTGCATGATAAAATGAGATCTTTATGCTTCTCTCAACCAATGCATGGGAGGGAAATTATGCTCTCTTAAGGACAGCCCAGCTGTTTTTCCTATGGGGCTCCTATGGAGTGCACAAGAGGGGTGATGGAATGGAGGTGTCCTGCATGTACTACATAAATGAGCATTTTTCTGTAACAAGGTTCTTATTGTGTTTCACCAAGGAGAACAGAAAACCATAGAAAAACAATAAATTGAGGCTTTCATTACATGAAGCCTGATAGGACCAGCAGCACAACCCTGCTTCATTTTCCTAACAGGTTCAAATCATTACTTTCAGTGGTATTGCCTCAGTGTCACAACTGTTGGACAAACTGAGTCTAATCATCAGATGAACATTTTAATTTAAAATATCATTTAATGTCATTTAAATTAAATATTATTTCATCATGAATCTGAATACAGTGTGATTGTGACCAAAAGAGGCTGTTGGTTTGGAGCTGTAATATATGTAGCTGTATAGAAATGGTGACACAGAATAAAAGGTGACACTTTATTTATACCTTTAGGTATAGAAAGGTTATCACACTTTGCAACTAGAAAGGAATGTCCTTAGTAATGCTTAATACTAGACTTCAAGCTGAAAAACACCCTTATTGGAGTGGGGTGGAGTAACTCTTAAAGGTTCAGTACCTCAGGTTATGAGAGACTCTGCCTTTTGAATTTTAGTGCTTTAAATAAGCTTCCTTATAACTTAAATCAAATTTTCTAGATAGCCTCCTACTTTGAGCCCCTTAGACATATGTTATGCCTTTGCCTGAATGTCTCCCAGTGACCTGTAAATTGATTGCAGCCTGTGAAATGTGCCATAAGTAAGTGTTTGCACCTTTTTTTCCCTCCCCTGTTTTCTGAAATAAAAAGGATGCAAGTGGCTTGTTTACTCTCAGGCTGTAGGTTCTATATGGACTTCAGAAGCACTATTGACCTCCTAGCAGCATGTTTTAGAAAGAGGAACTGATTTAAACTAATCTGGTCAGATGAGCAGAGCCCTGTCACAACACAGGATTCTCTATTTGTCAAAATTCTCCTCCAGTTTCTCCTGATCAGCCAGGGCTCAGCACCTTCCAGTCCCAGTGAAGATCAATGACTGGTCTTTGATTCATCAGCATTAATAGTTTCTGAAACACCTTGTTGTGCCGGTATCCACCACAAAGATAAGGTATGTAACTTACAAAAAAAGATATTAAGCTGGAATTTTGTCACATAAAAGATAAGACAGAAAGAAATAGAACAAGCACCAAAACAACAAAAAAGAATATGGTAATTTAATATAAATTACATAAAGTTGCTCAAATTACACCAAAGTTCTTAAATAAGGAATACTAGTACACCCCCACTTTTTATGCCATTATTTCTTTCTGGTTTTATGCCCCTGTCAATGCATGTAGTTGGGCAAAAAAACAGTGCACAAGACAATAAAGCCAATTCTGCAAACAGCCACAAAGTCACAGACCCATGGCACAAAATGCTGACCCAGTCCAGTGCCTTCCTGGTGGTTTCCAGTTTGTTCACAGAATTGTTCTGGGGCAGCTGCATCCACATAGACTTCAAGCCAGATCAGGAGAGTCCATTCTGTCACAAATGGCTCAGAACCCACCTTTGAGCAGGTGTTTGTTATTTCCAGGTATTTAATGACAGCCTCAGCAATGAACAGCTCTGAGCAGGGCTGGTGTCTTCTAAGCACACAGCTACCCTCGCCCAGATTTTCTGCTTGAATTATGTCTCACCCTCTTTTCTTCCTCAGATTATACAATGGTCCCTACCCAAAACAGAGAGTAAAGTCCCATTATGTCATTTCCTTCTAAGTAAGTCCAAAAAGCATGTCCCAAAAAGGTAATACTAACTTTGGATTCTTTGCCTTTTGGAGCTCTTATCCCACATTTTGCCTGCACTTCAAATTTTATTGATTTTCCTGTGCCACCTCTCAGCATCCTTCCTAGGCAGCATGATGCATTAACTTCCCATATAATGAATTTTCCCATTTGGTTCTGTACTCTGAAATACACTCACTTCTAAATGAGATTTCAACACTCTGCATTGCTGATTTCCAGCTGTGTGCCATAGCCCTCGTTTTTCATAGGCTGGGAACACCAAAAGAGCCCTCAAGACCCAGAGGTTGCTTTTAACACAATCAGGGCTGTACTGGGGGGAGGAGAGCTTTTATATTTTTATACTAGTTCTAACAATGAAGTTATTAAAGCTATTTTCCACCCTGCAAGAAAGCTACCTGATGATGATATTGTCCCTGCCTTTTAAACTAATTTTATTTTAGTAGGGTACATTTGTAGGCATCATAATCCTATTGGTGCATGTTATTCCCACTTAATGACTGAAAAGGCTATTGTCTGGGGAATGGGTTCATTCTGGGTTTTGTGGCTTTGGGGATTTCTCTGTTTAATTTTATCTACTGCTATAATATCAGAAGATAAGCCAATTAATTCACTAAAATCCTTCCTATCCACTGCTTTGTTGACTTCAGTTTCCTGAGAAGGATACAAGGTACTTTTGCAAAGCAACATGGAGAAAGACCTACAGTTACTCCAGGTAGGATGCATCCACACAATTAAGGGTCTGTCCCTGCCATGGTACAGAGCAGGAAGTATGTTTATAGTTCAGCTTCTCAAAGGACATGAATAAATATATATATAATTTCTATAGCCAGGTCTTCCATGCTGGATTTGGAAAATTGTGTCACTAAATCCTCTTCCCCTCTAGAGTGGCACCCTGCAGTACTGGGAACATCACAGTCTTCTCGAGCTGAATGGCAGCAGACCTCCAAATAAAGGATCCCCAGATCTTTTATTTTCACTCTTAACTACTTACTGGATCTTAAAAAATTCTTTTCACCTGGTGCAAAGCAGGACAGGGATTGGTTTCACAATATGTCATTGCACCTATTACAGCTCACATTATAGCCTAAAAGCACTATTTTGAGTCCCAGACTTGAGGCATTTTAGAAAGTAACAAGATTAATGAGAGTGGAATTTTAGCCTTCCTGCAATCAGGATATTTGTGTTAAGAACACAAACTTTAAAGTCTTTTTCAGACACCTACATGAACATGAGATCCAAGGAGGGTACGAGGTCCTTAGTGACCAGGCCAGCACAGGAGGACATTGTCCCCCTTAGATGTCCAGCTCTGTACCTACAGCTGGGGGATGCCCCTTGATTGGAATAGCTGCTGCCAGGGCTGACTGCAGAGGACATCACATCACTCAGCTGGCTTTCACAGCTGTTCCATGCTCTGTGGTACCAAATCATTTCTCCCTGAAACCATCATTGCCTCTGCCCAGTTCAAAACCTGGACTTCCCAATAATACAGCAGCAGAGGATAAATACATCACCCTCTCCTCACAGTGAGTTCTAGCATACATATTTCCTACTCACAGAAGGATCTTGGCGGGTATAAGCAAGTGCTTAAAGACAAAAAAGTGTTGGAAAAGGGATCTCATTATATGTATACCCATTATGGCCATGTTTTGTATTAAACTTCCTTTTATATTTAATAGGAATTAATAGATATTTTCAGAAATAGGTCTCAAATGTTATAGGCAATTGCAGAGTTCAGCAGGTTGATTATTACTGCAATAGAGCATTATCTGCTGATGAGCTTGTAACCCAGGTTATCCTTATCTGCTAGATGTTCACATTGTCTATTAATAATTTACAAAATAACCTCATGGGTTAGTACCAATTGCTGTAGTACCAACTGCAACAGATTACCACAAAAACAGGCAGGACTCAGGCACTAAAAAGTTTCTCTGTGCAGCTAATCCTGGCTTCATTATGTGTTCCTCATTGGATTTTATCTTATGCTCTTGATACTATGGAGAGCTCTGCTTCTTCCAAGGGCGTGGTTATCCATAATCTGTGGGCTGCATTTCCCACATGGCAATTGATGCCTGCAGCAGAAGCAGAGCTCCTGCCATGGTGTTGGTACAGACAGGTTTAGGAACAGGACCAAAAGTTCACTAACAATCCTCAGAGTGAGCAGAGCTCTAGACAGGCTTGTGGGTCTGAGTGCACAGTGAGGCCACAGCAGTGCCCATCCCTGGGTTGTTGCCCTCAGTCTTCCCTTCACAGGAGACCTGTCTAGTGTCTGAGGACACAGTTTCACCAGTGCACTGAACTGTGCTTCCCTTCTGGGCCATGCTCTTCATAAATTCATTTCACTAAGGTGGTCACAACACAAAGTACTAAACCTACAAGCAGAAGCAGTTGCTGTAAAATGGATGAAGAGATTCCCAAAGGACAGGGAGTGGTTCTTTTCCTGATTTGTGTGTACAAAAGAGGGAAAAGCTTAGAGGAAAAAAAAGTGGTATATGCTCAAGTCTTCAATTTTTCATAACAGTCACTTTCCAGTGCTATCTAAATAGCAAGTCAACCTCTTTGTTTACAGAATCCTCTGCACTTAAATGTTTTCTGCCAGTCCACCCTCACAAAGTGGCATGAGAACACTGACAGCCACAAGAGCTCAGCTGCAGGATCTGGCTTTGTGAAAATGAATAGCTAAGCTGGAAAGAGTAGGTTCTTCACAAAAAGAGTAGTACAGTCATCCACAGTGCACACATGCTTGTTAAAATCCACTGCTCTGAACACATGACAGCACACCTTTCCTTGGAGCCCCTTTGGGCAAGAGACACTCTCAGGAAATCCAGGAAGAGCAGCTGGTCTGGGCAGACTCTCAAGGCAAAAATCTGGGCTTTACTGAAGCCATGGGCAAAGTTCATTTTGTCTTCAGCAGAGCCAAGACTTTTCTGTCACCTTATCACTACATTTCTTGGCTTTCAACATTACTGCATATTTTTTCTGAGTAATTTTAGGCAAACCTATTTCAGTCTTCTGACAAAGATACTCAAGATGAATTGTAATTATTCTGTTGTAGTAGTATCCTGGGACCTTGGCTGTGGAGCCACGTGCATCCACAGCAACAGTGTGTGGATGCACAATAAAGTGACAGGTTGGGTCTTCATTTATGTGTGGTGCTCTTCACCTTATCCTCAGACACTGACATGAAAGATTTTAAACTGAGAAGTAAACACAAAGATGTGATAGAATCTCTGGTTCAGGATGTGACTGGTCTACAGACTGCCAAAGGCTGGTAGGGATTGATGTCTGCTGCTCTTTGTCACCTTCCCTGGGTATCCTCTATTGTCCCTTTTTAAAAACAGTACACAGTCTGAATTTTCCTATACTCTTAGTAATAGCGATTTTTCAGCCTGTGTTATGTTGGGAAAATCTGTCTGGTGTAGTGGCAAACAGATCACAGTCCTGCACCCTGACAGCAAATGGATGGTTCTTTCTAAAGAACTCCAGTGAGGTTGCCTTGTTTTTCCATAAATGGGGCTTTGCAGAACATTTTTACAGTTCACACTGAATGATGCCATTTCTAACTTAGTGTTTCCACCGAGATTAATCTGATTTTCTACATATATTTTGGCCCATAAAGTAGCCAATAATCCAACTGCCTTTTAAAAATCTTAATGTAAACTATTTTCCCAAGCCACATGTACAATAAATCTCAGTCTTGTAGGCTGTGAGATCTTTCACTGTCTCTCTTCCTCCTCATCTCCATACCATGCTGAGTCATTTTCTAAAAGTAATCCAGTTGCTTTTCTACCAGCAATGAATGAAATCTAAAGTGAATGAAATCTAAACATAGACTATGCCAGGTAGATGATGAGAAGGAAGACATACGTAATCATAACTTTCCAGCCTTGCCAGAGTTGTATTGCCTTATAATCCTGCACACATATGCAATGAGACCACACAAAGAAAGAAAAACTCTCAGTAAACTATAAGGGAAAAGAAAAATTCCCTTTTCCTTAGATTTCCTTTCCACTCCATTCTAAACACAAACAATTAAGTGGAAATGATCCTCTACTGGAAGAGATTATCTTGTGGTGATGTACTTTGCTACCTTCAGCATACTTTGTGGGATTTAGCCATGGATCCCAGTCGTGCTTTCATGATCTTTCCTGCAAGTAACAGTCACATTTTCTCACACATGAACAGACATTAATACCATTTCTATACTTGCTTATGTGTCTTTTAGTACAGAGACAGTAGTCCCTCCTCAGAGTCTGTAACAATCTAAGACAATTCCAGGTATATAAAACTTACACACCATGTTTTTCAAATATAACTGAGAAAGCATAATTTTAATCAGCCCTGTTTGATTATTCCAGTTGGCACAATGTGTAAAAAGGTATCACAAATTATTTTGAGAGATTACCCAATTACAGAGAGACATTTCCAGAGAGGAAATTTGGAGCATCTCAGTAATGGCTTGATTAATACACCAGTCATATTTTAGCAACAGATCATTTGATTGCTTATATGAACTGGTTTCGTTCCACTTGCTTTAAATACAGTAAAATACTAAGTAGACATGCAGCTCTATAAAAAAACAGAACCAAGGATCCTGGTTTCCTATACATTTGAATTGGTAGGAAAAAAACCTACATGAACCATCTGACATCTTACAAATTTTAAGCTCTCCTTACTACTTTTTTTCTCTGAGTAGCCATTTATCTTCAAAAAAACTTTTAGAACTTTGATGTCTTTGGAACTAGTAAACTATTTAACTTGGTGTTAAATTTATCTGCAATTCATCAGCTTCAAAATTTACTGAAAATAGAGAAATGTGCATGCACATGTGCACAGCTACATATACTCACACACACTGAGTATAAACACATAGGCTGTATTTAAATAGAAAATCATTCCCATTAAGAAACTGATATAAACGGCTGTAACTCTACAGCTTTTGCCCAACATGCCCATTTTCAGAAACTAAACTGCCAACCATCAGCTGATACCATTCTTTGATAAGTTTTAATGAAGAAAATAAATGGTACTCCCTAAGGAAAGTAATTTTCTTGTTCCTTGGAATGTATTTTTTTCTTATGTCTCTTACTGCGTCATCTTTCCAACGAAAGCCTCTTTTACTACATTACTGCTAAACTGAAACATAAATGACAGAAAAGCAAGCACTGACCCTTTTCACATCAATGGCAGCACTGACATTTTTACCTAGCTATTCAAAGCCTGGACTCCACAGTGCTGTCCATAACTCTTATCATAAATAGAGTCTGGTTCAGTAAGGCCAAAGATAGTCAACTGTGCAGGAAAATCTGAGAATTCTGTTAGAACTTGCTGTTATTTAAATATTTTAAACTGACAGCATTTGAAAACCAACTTGAAAGCTAAAATTTAAATTCACCTGCCTTTCTGTGCCTTAGGCTATGAAATAAGTTCAGACAAACAGCCAAGCACAAATAATGTCATGTAGGACTTTGTAATGTAAAGCTCATAGTGAGATCACAGCAAAAGGAAGGTTACATTAGGAAGCCTATGCATACAGGAAGATCTTCACAACACAGACATGCTGTTTTCAAAACATTCTCCTCCCAATGCCTGAATGAAGTAGCAATGCCCTGCACACCTACATAGCACTGGTGTCAACAAAAGCAGCCTGGCTTGGCAGGCAGAGCCAGGCCAGCTGCACAAGCTGTGCATTGTGTGGTTTCTTACAGGTTTTCCCTCTGCAATCCTATCCATAGCCAGAGGCACAGAGCAGCAGGTGACTCGGAGTTTTAATTTCCAAGTTTTTCTCTCAATGATGACCAGCAGCTGATAACAATATTGACACTGGTGGTGGGATTCTGGTGTTTCACCAACGCAGCTCAACTGAACAGGTCTGCTATGAAAAACTTGCCATTGGAAAGGCTCTGCAAGCCAGGCTTCCCTCTGAAGGTCACCAGAAAGCCACAGCTCAGACTCCCAGTCACAGATGGGTGAAAATCCATGTTAAAATGACCCCATTCTCCCTCCCTTTCTATTCTTTCTAGAAGTTCACCTGTCTGATTCTTAAGCTCCCCTAAAACTTCTCTGCTCAACAGAAGGTTTATTCATTACAGAATCATAGAGTGATCTGGGTTGGAAGGGACCTCAAAGGTCATCTAGTTCCACCCTTCTGGCCATGGGCAGGAACACAAATAGATTACACCCATTTTTTCTTCTCATAGCACTATAATTTTGTTTAAAAAGATCTTTTTCACTAATACTAATTTTATTGTTCTGTTGTTTATAGAAAACAATCAGATACTCTTCCTGATTCTGTTTTGATAAATCAGCCAAATATTTTAATCTTTTTTCACAAAACAAGTTTCCTTCACTCTCTTGATCATCCTGAAAGCTTCTTCTACACTTCTTCATTTCTCTGGAACTCAGGTGACCAGAAACACACCAGAACCATCACAGCTGGTCAAATAAGTAGAATGACCCATAACAGGTTTACAAGACAATTGTCTTAAAAGTAAAGGATGAGATAATTCACCTTTTCCTCCATTTCCTTGTTATGAGTAAACCTGGGGGCAGGGAGTTAAATTGAAGGATAGAATATGACCTGTAATTTGGGATTAGTGCAGATTATTTGTGCCACTTGGAAGTATTCATAAATTATGCTTTTATATTATTTGGATAACTCTTGCCACTCCTTCCAATTCATTCATACAAGGAAATATGATACATTGACATTTATACTTCACACAGTGTTATAAAACAAAGTTGATACTTTTTATAACATGAGGCTTGAGGTACATAGATTCTGTTTGCTTTTCTTAGATTTATGTGATCATGCTCCTTGCTTCTCTGCTTTTAGGATGTTTGTTAATATTCTAAAGGTTTTGTTACATTCTCTTACACTTTAAGACATTTCCTGGAGAGAATTGTTTATCAAACCACTATTTTGTGTTTGTAAGAGATGTAACTTCTCTCCTAAAAAAAAAAAGGAAAACCACAACCAAGTGTGTATCTTTTAAAATCTGCTATAAAAGCTTCTTCTGAGGCTTTTTATCTGTGATAACCAAACAAGATACTAGTAGACTTTTTAAAAACATTTTAGCAGTGCAAAGGGTACTGCTCAAAATTATTGAAATTGCAGGTCTGAGCACTCAGCTGCTCTAAAAAATCAGGTCCTGTGTGGGTCAAGTTGGTCATTCCCTCTGAATGAACACTTAAGAAAATGTTGGCTTTCAGCAAGTTGGTTCAGACTATGAATCCACTCTGGCAGAGATGGGAACAGAACTCAGGTTTTCTGACTGACTGATCAAATGGCTTGACTGTGCTATCACCAAGAAAGAGACTTTAAAGAATGACTCTGAAAGGTCATTTTCATTGAATTCTGAGTACATAAAATGTGTTGAAAGAAAGTGTAAAACTTCTTGAAAGGGTTTAGAAATGGTTATATTTCTAATCTGTTGTGGTAGGATTTTCAACTCCAGTGTTCAGCGAAGCTAGACTGACAAATTTATTATAGTTATAAGGCTGAGAAACCTATTAGAAGAAATATAATAGAAGGTACATTTTTGTGAGGCTTTAATAGGAGCAGAAACAATTCAACAAAAGACTAAATTCTGTAAGGTGGGAAAAGTCATTTATTAAATCTTTCTAAAAAGATTGACTGACCTTTCTTTAAAAAGTGGGGCTTTTTTGTAAAAAATGAAAAGCTCAAGCTTCATAACAACCCAGTAAAAGGGTTTATTAGAAACTGGCTTTTTGTGCAAGTTCAGTTATTTCTGTTGTCAGTAAATGTTGGTGTTATTCAGTAAGAGAAGCACTTTTGCCTCTCTAATTTCTCTGTGGAACTAAAGAAGTCCATAATAAAAGCACTCAAAATCTGAACTGAAATTAAAAAATAGAACAAGGCAGCTCAGGTTTGTATGGCAAAATCCAGAAACAATGCACTGGGAACTCAGCTCCTAAGGAAACTGTGCCAGGACTGTGAAGGTGGTATTATTTCTTCTACCTCTGCTTACAGTAAAAGTCAAGCTATTAATATCAGGCATCTTGACAGTCGTATAAATGCATGTATTAAAATTCAAAGTACTTTTTGCTGCTGTAGATGTATCATCATTACAGAATAAGACAATTCTAATGTACGACCAGATGGCAATAGCATTAGTTAGAGTGGCTAAAAGTTACAGGGTATTTGTACACCCAATGTAAATGACCTGAAACTGAAGATGGTGTCCATCATTATCCCAGAGCACAAAGCTGAATAGTCCAGTTTGTTCAAAGCAATGTGTGAATGAAGTTGGAAGAGTGTTTAAATAACCAGCCGTACCTGCACGTGATTGAATTCACATGAAATTAGCAGGCACTGACCTCCTCCTCAGTAAACTTGCTATGGTTTCAACCAGGAATCTCAAAGCAGGCCAAAGCTAACACTTTCTGTCTGTGCAGCAGGCAAAGTCAGTCTTGAGGAACTCCAATGAACCTCCACTAGGGTGTGAAAGACATAAGCTGTGAATGGTTTTGAAGCAGATGGTCAGACACAGGTACATAATTTCAGGCAGCAATCTGAGGAAAGCAGTTTCTCAAAGCTCCCTACATAGCCTGTAAAGAATGATACCTCTGGTTCAGCAGAGCAGCTCCAAATGCTCAGCCATGGGCCTACATCATGGTCAAGGAGAGCTGAGCTCTCTGTACTGATTAGGGAGAGAGCCAGGGAAAATCAGCCTTCCCTTGTAAAAACCATCTGACATGACCCTCTCACTTAGGAGCCAAAAAGTGTATTTCTGTCCTTCTTGTTGACATGTACCTCTTTTGCTCTCAGGAGGAGCTTGCTCTCCATGCTGGGGAAGAAATATCCAGTCTACATGGGTAAGTGAAGTGCTGTTTGTAAGATCAAAGCTAAGCTCCTCCATTCAAAGTACTCCAAACAAGAACAGAGAATGGTGGTTCTTCAAGAGGTTTTTTTATTGTGTTCCCTTTGTGCAGCTTAGGGAAAACAGACAACAGGAGTTGTTTGAAATAAAGTTTTAATTTACCATCCTAACACGCAGAGAAGCAATTAGATTCAAGTTAAGTACTGTAAATAGTTACTATAATTACTTGTAAAACATTCAGCTACCTGTACATCTGTTAAAGTCAGTCGAGAACAGAACATTTTTTGGGGTTTTTTTAAGAGAAGGCTAAATGTTATTAGTTAAGGGCCAAACTATCTTTGTGAACTCTTCAAAAAGAAGTAGCTATACTATAGACACTACTGATGGAGAGCACCTGTTGGGGCACGTATTCCCTTGACAAGACTGAGTGGGTGTATCAGCAAACTGTCTGAAGAATTGTCTAGTCTTGTTTATATTTAGACAACCTTAGACCTTCCTCAAAAGAAAAAAAAAATAAGAAAAAAATTTGCAGAAGAGTACTGATTTTCTTAGATTGGTTCTATTTATCAGGTTTCTATCCCTACTAGAAGCATGAAGAAAATATTGTCTTGTTAACATCTTTTTATAAAGAACAGTATTTTTTTCTTTGACACTGGACAGTGTGGCCTGGCCTGATGCACAGTTTTATACCACATTTTGACAAGCACACAAAGCAGCTGGAGTTGTACCACTTCTGTACCATCACACACTGCTCTTGGTTCTTCCTCTTCACACAGACCTTCCAAAGCTTTTTCTGAACTTGGCCCTGTTGTGTCTAGTTTGGACTATTTTTGCATCAGCTGATGGTTGCTGAGCCATCCTAGTCTGCTGTTTGAGTTCTGGTTTGCCTGAAACAGGTTTCTTGATGTCTGGGGGCAATTCCAACAGGCACACACAGATCAGTTTGTCTAAGCACAAAGTGATGTGTTGGAAATTTTTTTTCAACAACATGTGACTTCCACATATACACCAGTGTTTCCTACACCAAATACACACCTTCAGGTACCAAAAATCCCAAAACACAAATACATGCACTGTTGGGTTGTCCTACCATTTCTGAGCTTCATATCAGCTCTAATATCACTACTACAGAGAAAACAATTTGTAATGCAGGACAGGGAAGGACAGGGAAACTTTCAACAGGTAAGGGAAGGAAGAAGTGGAAAGCAAAGGGAAAAAACCCAAAAACCTGAAATATGTGCATTTCTTTAAAAAAGTTTTGTAGTGGTTTCATATAAGAAAACTCCTTTCTTACAGTTTTCCCTTTGAAATACTGGTGTCTTGCAATCCCAATATATAAAAACATTTCCTTTTTTAAAAACTGACATATGGCAAAAATTGGTAGCAGTAAATAAATGCACATAAAGCTAAATCGTGCCATCCTAAATGTTAGTAAAAATGACAAAATAAAATACTATCTATATAAACTATGCACAGGTGTGTAGCATATTACAAGCAAAAAACATATCTTGCAATTATAAGCCCACAGTATTTTTTTCAGTTGTCTGTAATTACATTTTTTATATGTTTGTTTAGTAATATCAATCCAAGACATCATTTTGAGGATATAATTAACTTCATGTTAGAACAGGATGTGTTAGACTGTTTTTGTGTTGGAAGAGACAAAAATCTTCGTTAGCTGTATTTAAGTGCCACCTAGTGTCCCAATGCACCAATTTCACTCAGAAAACCCTCAAAATTTTCAGAGCAAAATCAAGTTGCAGGGTTTAAAAAGAGCGAGGGTCATAATTCTCCCATTTCTGTGCTAACATTAAGTCTTTAATCCATATGGGCAGTAAATACAGATCTCAGGGCAGATGCTTAGTTTTTCAAATTTTTATAGCAGCGCTACAACAGTAAACTCGCATAAAGATAGAGTATCTAATGAAGACAGAATCTGGGTGGGGGAAAAAAAGCTTTTTATAAAAATTATTAAAGGTGGGTTCTGAAAGATCCATAACATAACTGGAAACTAAGGCAGGGGCACTTAGGACATGACACACATGGAACAGTGGGACACACTACAGTGAGGTGCCAGTGCGTTCAGATATGCAGGAGAAAGCATTTCCTCACGTACAGGACTTCCTCTTCCAGCCCTGTATGCTGACCATGACTCCATAGGGTCTGGAATGTCACCTGGATGGGTCTGGAATGTCACCTGGATGGGTTGGGATCAGCTGTCCTGGCTATGCCCCTCCCATCACCTTGTGCACTCCCACAAGATGGGGTAGAAGCAGAAAAGGCCTTGACTGTGTAAGCCCTGACCAGCAGAAATAAAAACATCCCTGATGTTTTTATCAGCTCTGTTTCCAGCACAAATTCAAAACCCAGCCCCAGATCAGATACTGTGAAGAAAATTAATTCCGCCCCAGCTCATAACAGCACCTGGGGATTTCCGGCTATAACCAGCACAATACTTTTTTTTTTTTTTTTTTTTTTTTTTTTTCCAATAAGTTTAAAGCTTATATTCTTGAAAACTTCAGAACCAATCTAGGTTAAAAAACGAGTTTATAGTTCACTAGATGTGAACTTCACCCACGGTCACTTAAGGCAGCCATTTGAAAATTATGGCTTCCATCCTGTCTCTGTTTCCACAACACTGAACAACTGATAGTATCTGTAACTTAACTAAAATGCTCTTGGCATTCTGTCACAAATGGCATCTATAATGGTCTATGTAAACCAAAATTCAGTTTGTCTCTTTTCTTCCTGAAATTCATTAAATGCTACAAAGAAAGATTGCAGCCATTACAGAGAGCTGGCATAGCTCAAAGTAAAATATGCAAAACACTTGGGCTTTCTGTTACATTTAGTGTGACCATAACAATTAGCTTTTCGCACCATTAGAAATGAGGACTGACTCCTACGCCTCTGTGACATTTATTGGAAAGTGTTGTCTTTAAATCACAATGATAAAAAGAAATTAAAATAACTTTTTAACAACTATTTATCCTGACTCCTACAATAAGCAAGGATAAGTTGACAAGTACATTAAAGCACTTCTGCTTAAAGTGAATTAATGTAAATTTGTTGCAGAAATAGAAAATGGGGAAAAAATAGAAAATATAAAGATATTTAAAACACAAGAAAGCTTCTGATCAGCGGTAAGGAAAGTTTGTGACTAGTTGTCTAAAAGTAGGATGAGAGAATGTTTAGATAGAAAACATTTAGACAGGACAAGCACTTTCAGAGCAGCTTTTAGAAATCTGCAGCTGCACATGTGCATAAATCTACTGGGCACAAATGAAATGGATAAAAAAACCTTTTTCAGCTTTATCTAGCTTTGAATTTTTTGGTTTGTGTTCTCTGTGGAGGACAAAATATTTACAGAAAACAAGGTGGATTAATTGTGCTTTTTTATGTGGAGTATATTTTGATGTAAGTTTGTTATAAAGGACTGGACTCGACTCAGCAACTCCAGCTTTGAGGCCGGGAAGGAACTCGGCTCTGACACACGGGCAGGATCACACCAGAAGGTTTGGAAACCATGTGGAGAGCCGGGCTGGCGCTGCCGGGAGCTCTCCCGGGGTCGGACATGGAAGGCTGTGCCTTGCACAGAGGGAGGAACCATTGTTTTAACCGCAAATGCCAGCAGCAGGAGTTCCTGGGACTCCGGGCCGCGAGCCCCGTGAGGAAGAGCGCGAGCAGACACCACCCGCTCCCCGCGGCCGCCCCTCAGCGCTTCCGCGCTCCCGCCCCGGGCCGTGATTGGTCCCGCGCCCCTTCGCTCCTCCAATCCCAGGGGCGGATTCCGTTCCCGCCCCCGCCTGGTCCTGCCCACCGCAGCGACGGCTCGGCCCCACCTTTCCGGCCGTCTCCATGGCAGCGGGGGCGGGGGGTGTTTTAAGGCGTCCCGGAGACCATTGCGGGTGGTTGTTTTCCTTTTCGAAGCCGGCGAGGCTAAAGGTAAACTAGCTAGTGTATTTGGTATCTTATTTTTGTTTTCTGACTTATTCTCCCCTAATCATACAGGATGGTACCTTTCAACGAGATCGTAAATCCATTCCCACCCCATTTCCCAATGGTAGGGTGCAGGCGGTGCGCGGCCCCGCCGCGGCCGTGCTGCTCCCGCCCTGTTAGGGCCGCGGCCTGAGGCGGAGCGGCCGCGGGTCCTGCGGTGCACGTGCCGTCCTCAACCCGAGGGGCTTCCCCGGGGGCTCTGGAGATCCGGGAACTGCCCGCGGAGGTTCATCCCGGGCTGCCTCAGGCCTTGGCATCCGCCCAGGGCAGCGGTCGCCCCACGGTGCAGCGAGCGGAGGATGCTCAGGCTGGTGCCGGTTTGTCACTCACGGTGGTGCTGGTTTATTGCTCCTGTTATAAGCTATAGGCGCCCTTAAAGACAGGAGGCACATGCGGCGGGATGCTCTGCCTTCTGTCGCCGGTAAAGGGGTGTCGCAAAGAGCACGAAGTGCCCCGGCTGAAGGAAGGAGTGCTGAAGGGGTGTGCTCCGTGTTAAACAAGGTGAAGCATTAGCAACAGGCCAGGTGGACAGAAGTGTTTTCAGAGTGCGGTAAAACATACATCCCTAGAAGATGCACCCCACCGTCAGCAGAGGCCACGTGTAAATCGCTGGTTTCAGAGTTAAGTGTGACACATGATAGTGAGGAGACCTTAGCTAACGTTATCTTGATGAGCTCTTTTAGTTCTCCCACCCTTTGACATTGTGTAATTGTGACAAGTTATTTAATTTCACTTAAGGTGGTGATAACGCAGTCACCTCTGAGGTGAAAAAAAAAATAACCAAACATTTTCAGTCTTCTGAAAAGTGCTGTAGGATCTTTATTTGTATCAGTGGGCAGCTGATCTCCTTAATAGCTCAGAAAAAAAACAGTAAGTTCTAAACAATTTGAACACAGTTTCCTATGAACAGGTCCCTGTATCTGTGAGAAGTAGTTTACAAATATAACTGTGTTCAGTGTAATGTGATAAAAGCCAGAAATCAGTAATGTAAACAGTAATAGACAATTTATGTAAGCACAGTGTGTGTGTGTGGTTGTAAGCATCTGAAACTCGAGAAAACTCAGTGCTGAATCTGAAACTGAAAAAAAAATGGTTTTCATAAATTATTAGAATATAGTAGCATTTTCCTAAAACATATTGTGAACATTAGTAGTGTGAATGTATTCAAAGCACATTGTAGCAATGTCTTGTGGCAGGTTTTGTGTAGATGGCTGACATATAGATATAATGTGTGCAGCTTTTTAACCAGAATTGTTTAATACTGGAAAGTGTATGTTAATGTTCATCTTTAGAAGATTTTAATTTCACTTGGTTTTCCTTTTGTAGAGTACAAAACCGGGAGCAAACAACTGAAGATGTCATCCTGTTTGGCTCAGGAGGTTCACCTTGCTAGAAGACATGAGGAGATGTGAGTAGTTGTGCTCTGCCTCACAGCAGGTTGTGTTGTGTCTTGTAATATTCTCCCTCCCTGCCCATGACCCTTGGTGCCAGTGAATCTGAGCTCTGCAGAGCACAGTGGTGCTTCAGCAAGGGGCTGGAGTTCCAGGAGGTGGCACTCTTCCTTCAGGAACCATGGGAATTAGCATCCTTTGCCTGCCGTTGAGGGTATTTAGGTTGATGAGGTTTTTGACTTCCAATGGTGGTACTGGTTTAAGGTTTCTATTGTTAACCTGTCACCGTTCAATTCCTATGTGGGGAAGGTAATTGGATTCTCTCACTCAATGCCTCAATTAAAGACTTGCTTCTCTGTTGCCCTGTAAACTCAAATTGTGAGGCAAATACAGTAGTGATTCAGGAAAAATTGCTTCTCTTGTAACAACTAGTAGGTGCCAAGAGCAAATGTAGTACTGATCAAGTCACCCCAACCCACCGTGTCTTTCCTTCTTCTGGGAGATTCAGTGTTTCTAAGCACCTAGCATTTGAGGACTGCTAGTTGCAACATTATAGCTTCATACAAGCACAGCAGGTGATGCCTGCCTGTACCTTTTCTCTCCCCCAGCACACCCACCCTGCAGGCGGCTTAATTAGCCCCATAGTTTTGAGAAAACTGGGTAAGGTAAAAAGGTTATTTTCTAGCTCCTGAGCAAAATGTTCTACCCACTTAGCAAAATGTTTTCCTTTGTAGACTGTCTCAGAGATCAGAGCTGCTACAGCAGATGGAGACTTATCTAAGAGACAAAAAGACTAAAAAGACATGGCAAACTCAAGCAGCTGATGCAGCTCGTAAAAGGAATGCAGCACTTTTAAATGTAAGTTTCTGCAACTACCAGGAACCGCATCAAAATGTCACCGTTATGTAGCTTAGATAATTAAAAAAAAAAAAAAAAAGTGTTTGCTCTATAGTTGTCATTTGAATTCTCTTCTATATGGTTCCCTCTTCTGGAACTTGACCAAAAAGTATTAAATGACAAGTCTTTATTATCCGATGGCATCACTACCTATTTCCCGTGCCCTTCTTATGAAAGCCTCGTGGTGGCAGCTGCTACTATGTATTTTTATTTTTTTTTAAGCACAGTGGAGATGTAACACATGCTAGTACACGTCTGCCTGAGAGAACTTAGGGGTCTGTCAGGACTCACAGCCCCTCTACGCTTTGATTCAAGACATGGGGGTATGTTTGCAAATGGGCTGACCAGGCTGCAGTGCTTTGGGCCAAGGGTAGGAACTGTTCTTCTACTGTGGATGTGTTAAATTGTTGAAGAGGTTCTCAGTTTAATTTTTTTTTCTCTAAAGAGATGTAGGGTGACTTCAAGCATTTTACTTTCAAGTCTGTAAAAGCAGTGTTTGGTGCTTCCAGCTCTTCGTAGGGGTGACACCATTAATAATGTAGAACAGTTCATAGCTCTTCTACATAACTCTTGTCATATTTAGGTAAGATTTGTTTCCTAGGCAATTTAAAAAATCTAAGTTTGATGGCAGGGACCAGAATACTGAAAGGCTCCTCTGAAACCCCTAGCTCAGGCACCTGAGTTTAAAGAGATGCACTTGACCACTGACATGATGCATGTGAAAAATGTGTCGGTTTTTCAGGAGACAGCAGAAAACTGAACATCCTGTGCCTTTTCTTTAAGCTTCTACTTACCAAGGATCCATAATACATGTATTGTATTTATTGAAAAAGTAAGTTTTACTCTTAGAAAATCACAAGATTAATTTGGTTTTTTTTAATGCAGAGCCTGGTTCAGATTTAAAACGTTCACATTTTGGGTGGGTATAATTCTATTGCTTTAGAGCTTACATTTAAATGGGAGGTTTATTTAGAGAGGGGCAGAGAAGGAGAACAGTTAGCCAGGAATGCCTTCTTAACTATTCTGTGACAAAGAAGATATTTCAACTTGAGCTGATGAACTGGTGCATTCTGGACAGGGGCAATCAAGCCCCTCTTTATTGGGTATAGTAAGTGTAGGTGCTTCAGTGAGTGGCTGAGGACAAATGGATGGTTTGGTTATTTATTCCATAGCTCCTATTCTGTTGGTATATTAATTTCAGCCATTATGACTACCATTTTCCATGGGCATTTTAGGTTAGATTTTTACTTTGTAAATAAAGGGGTTTATAAATTATTTGTGTTTATGAATGCATTCTCAGTTTACAATGCAGGCAAACACAATAAATGCAGAATATATTTCTCCTTCCTGAAAGATTTATTGTATTGCAAATGGTAACAATAGCTCAGACATATACAGAGTGTAAATATTTCTGCAGTTAAACAGATATTTGCTATCTTCTGTCACATCCTCAAAATTGTTCCTTTCAAGTGTCAAAAATGTTGGTGTTTGTACAGAAAAAAAGCAAAAACATATGTATCAAAACAAATTCTGTTGCAGGATAAAATAGCATAAATCAATTTAAATCTATTAATTTTATCCTGGTTTTAACAAGCATGCACTCCTGCAGATGCTTTTTGATAACAGAAGAAAACAGGAAAAAAAAATCTATGCAGCATAATATATGAGAAGCTTGAAAACAAGACTGATTAATGTGCCAGCTTCAGAATATTGTTCCTGATACCAGGCACTGTACATTTCACAGTTACCATGTGGAGAGTTGTTGATTTGGCCTACTCAAAAATACATGGACATGACGAAGTGTTATTTTTTTATTTGCATTTCTGGTTTTCTGCATGTAAGCAAAAATCAGTTGTTTTCAGTAATAGATCATAGCAAAAGCCATTTTTCTTTCTCTCTGCTAGTTGGAATTTATGCACAGGAAAGATTTCAAAATTAATTTAAATTCTAATCAGTAGGAAGCAAGGAACTAACCTTTTTTTTTTAATTGAAATTTTGACATTATAAGCATTTGTTCAGCATTTTAGCATAATTATCAGAGTATTTTCAATGACTTTAGAGGGAGACTGCAGATTAGGGAAATCTGTATCATTTGGTGCTTATATAATGTTGTCGTAATAAAAGCAGAAATTAGACTAGTATTTGTAATCTAATTTATGACATTTGTTTCTCAGTGATATTTCTTGTGTTTAGAAATATGTATTACTGTGCAACAGCTTGTAACATGAAATAGAAAAGAAAGAGTATGCTATATAGTAATTAGTACTGGAAAGGTAATTTAGAACAAATTTGCTTTCCTTCCCGGGCATGCAATTCCAGAATTATTTAAGTGTGATTGTGCCAGACTGATATCAATATAAGTGACAGCTGAATTTGGTCCCCTAAAAGCAATGTATGTGTCATGCATTCCATTTTACCTCTGGGGAAGGGTCTTGAATTGTTTTTGTTCCAGTCCTTGTGGTTTTAGGGGAAGCACTGTAAGATGCTCTCTTTTTTTCGGTACTGTGACATATTAGATTAGCTGGGTTTTTTCCAAAGAAGTTTATACTGCTGATGTATTTATTTTTATATTGATGACAGGGATTTATTTTTCCTACAAAGCTTACCAGTTGTGTAGACACACAAGAAGTGCCATCTAATCTTTCAGTAGTTCTAGTTATTTTCTAAAGCATACTACACCTTCCAGCAAAAATTTCTTTCACTGTCTGTCATTAAATCAGTATTCTGAATGACAATAGACTGCACAACACAAACTGGAGTGAGCAATGAAAAGACATGTCCAATATCTAGGCTATGCCAAAGTGACCTTCTCTACTAAACATATATGCACAACTGCTGTCTCCTTTCTTGCCTGAAAGACATTCATTTCCTATCACCATAAACATTCCAGTTACTTTGCTGAGTCTGTAAAGAAATAATGATTGATATTCTTCTCCTTCCTCTTAAAATTCCTACAGCAATTAGGAAGAAGGATTCAGAAAGTAGGAAAATCCAGTGGAAGAATATGAGGTGAACATTATTGAATGATCCTTTATTCAGCATGGTTTGTTATGGTGATAACTTCTCCAGACTTGGTCTGAGCCATTCTGATACGAGCTTCATTTGCTGCTGTTTGTGTGTACCTGTCCTAAGGATGTGCAACAGAAAAATTCCTTGCTTAAGTCACTTAAGTCTGTGTTGGCCTCTGGCATTTTGACATCCTGATTTCAAATGGCCTATGTCGTTTTTCTTGTTCCCTCTATAAGTTTATCTCATTAGTCTTTTCTTACCTGAGAAGGGGCAGCCATTTGCTGCTTCTGAGAATTTGGATAAATCTGAGAATTAGTTTACTCTTTCTTTACTCTCTCTTATCCTTTAGCTTCCTACAGTGGTATGGATTTTGCTGTAGAAAAGGGAGAAACAATTTTGTTTGGATTAGGTTTGTAATTATGTACAAGAGAATATTGTAAAAGGAATTAATGAAATAAAATGGACACTAAACTGAACAATCTGACTGTATACATGTCACTAAGTTGAACTTAAGCAAGGCCAGTTTTTTGCTTTTATTAATTATACTCTACTGAACTAAACTTGAGATAAACACTGTTTACTTATTGATGTATTCAGACTGGCTATTATTCAATACGAGTAATCATGTTTGGTCTCTCTTGTGGATATGCTCCTCCAGAATCTCACTCTTCTTTTCAGCAGCAGTGGTGGTGAATATTTGGGAAGTCCCTTTGGGGAATTTCCTCTCTCATTTAGTTTTTCTGTTGTACTCTTCACACCCGCTCTCTGCTCCCAACTCTGCCATCTGCTATACTTTCTTTCCCCCTCCACTCTGTTCAGCTTTGGCTTCTTCACACCCCACTCCCACGTCCCTTTCTGTCTCTCTTCATCTGCCCACCACTCAATCTCTTCAATGTTTGGGTATGGAACTAAGCCCACAAGAACAGGTCAGAACTTTAAAGGGGGAGGGTGGTTAGTTTGGGGGCATGCTTTGATTTGTTTGTTGCTGTTGATTTTTTTGGTTGTTTCTTTTTTAAAAGATTTATTTTGGCCTCTGTGAATCCAGCACACATCCACTGGACAGCCAGAAACCCAAATACTGATTTTTTTTTTTTGTAAGAAAACTATGTGAGGTGCATTGTCATCCAAGCTTGTCTGGTGAACAGCTTGCTGCAGCTCTACATTTATGTGCACATGTTATGCATGCATATTAGCAAGTCATCTTTGTCTTGAGAAGTAAAGATCTTGCACATAATTTCCCTAGTTGCTTTACAGTTACAGTAGCTAGAATACATACTTCAGTCTTACACAGCACAGAAAAAGATGTTCCATTCCCCTCTATTTCCTTGAGGTTTATACAACTGAATTTAACTAGTTTACCCTGGTGTCCAGAGAGAATAGCAGTGTTTACAGCAGAAGTCTTACTTGGTTGTGAAGCATACTCTGGTATGAAAAAGGTGCAGAAAACGTATTTAGCAGCTGGAGGGTGTTAGTCTAAGTAGTACAAGTTGTATTTCAGAATGACTAAACAAATATTTGAACTTCAGTGTGAATTTTTGAATGCTGTTTAGCTGTAATGGGTTTATTTAGTTAATTTAAATGTCTTTATATGTGTATTTTTCTTTTAGAATTCCCAGTGTTTGTTTTTAAAATGTACTTTGCTTGTGTTTTAGGATATAGAAGCAGCAGAAAAAAGGCTGCAAGAAGGAATGTATTTACTTCCACGTCCCGATACTGTTAAGTTAGAAGTAAGTCCTGCAACTCCTTTTTCATTTGTTTTCATTTGCTGTTTACCAAATATTTTGCTTTTTTTTTTTTTTCCCTGAAGCATGTTCTTAAAGTGAAAATAATTGATTTTAAAATCCAGTGACTGGTATAGCCAAAGGCCTGTGTACTGTGTAGCAAGCTGAACCTAAATTCTGGGACAAGGTCCTTAGATTCTGGAGCATTCTGGTGGAAATGTTTAGCAGCTTTCAGATCTGTACAAACTTCTATTTAAAAATTAGGTCAAATATAAAAAATGAATATTATGAATATCAGAAGATTACTGTATTTACTACATCAGAGCTATTTAGTTTGTATTATATGGTCATCCCATTCTCAGTTTACTACAGATTGTCATCTTTATATTTCAGGGTCAACAGTTTATCAGCATGAACAGAGAAAATTTCACATCAATTATTTTAGAGTTGTGTGGAAGCTTATGAAAAGTACCACAGCGGGAACACTCAGTTCTTTTTTTTTTTTTTTCCTTCTCAACCTGCACTCCCCAAAGCATTACTTGAAGATAAAAATTCTGAGCAGATTCCCATCTGTTTCTTGCCCCAGTGGTTTGTGTGTTGTGTGCTGTGGGGTGGCTTGGTTCCCAAAGGCACAGGAGCAGAGTGTCCCGTGCTGGTTTGGGTGCTGGGGCTGTGTCAGAGCAGGGCGAAGGGCCAGGTTTCAGCGCTGTCAGCTGTGAAGAGAGGTGTATTGTACCTCAGCTTCACACCTGCTGGGCAAGTGTTGGCATGCTTAGGCTATTACTTAAAGGAGAGGCATCACTTCTTGTTCTGGTTACTGTTCAAAGTTTTCATCTGTCATTGCATTTTTGTAAATAGCCTCCTGTGACTGTGACAGGGTGCACACTGGGTAGGCCCCTTCAGTGGTGTTTTTATTATTTTTAGACACTTTTAGGCAAAAGGGTACATTTTTCCTGAATACTTGTACATTTTGAATGATGCTAAGGAAGATGCCAACCTACTAATATTAAACATTAAACCTATTTTGACTGTGTTCAGAAGTAGTTTTAGACTCTTCAATGACTTTGCAGACTCCTCTGGAGTTGTTTGGGTCAGGTAGTCCCATGGTAGGTGTGAAACTGCTTGTCAAACAAAGTCCACAGAAATTGGAATTGCAGAGCGATTGCTTGTGGCTGCAGAATGTCTGCACTCTGCAGCAGTGGTGAAATTTTGGAGAGAGCAGAGTTACTATTTGAAGGAGAAGATCCTATTTCAGCCTTTTTTTTTTTTTTATGCTTCTAGAGAAGAGTGCTATAAATAGTGGAAAAAGAAAACTTTCTTTCATGGTACAAAATTCTTGTGCGTGCTTTGTTCCAAAACACTTCTGAGCATATTTCACTCAGCCATATATGTGTCTGTATTAATATACTCTGAAAGTTATGGCTATAATGGATCCCCAGCTTGCTGAGTCGGAGTAGTTTTGTGTGACAGCACATATGCTTGTCAAAAAAGATTCTTTGAGTAAATCTGTTGAAGAAAATATTTTTGTAAACCTGCAAGTGCCATAGTTATATCTGAGTTACATGTAAGGATCAAAATGATTAGCCAGGAATCTAGTACTTTGCAGGGAGATCTTCATTTTTATGCTGCACTTCTCCTTCATTGTATACTTAAGTAAAGAAAAAAATGCTCACTACATATGTATCATAACTGTATTCTACTGCAAAATTACATTTTTCTGAATGGACATTAGTGGCAATAAATACTTGCATACGTGGATGGATTAAAGTGTTATCTTAGCATGGTTCCTAGATCATGTTATTTTGTGGGGAAAAAATGGCACTTAAAATTTTCCTGAAAATCCTACAAACAAGTTATCCTTAGGATACCAACACAAAAATGGTCAATTATTAATAACATGGTTAAGTAATATGTTAAATTTATTACTCTGAGGTACAGTATGAGGAAGTGAAGAGGAAGGGTTAGATGATCCACAGTGATTCTCCTAGACCACATGCTAAATATACATCACCTTTATTTTATTATTATTTTTATCTGTGTTCCAAATACTTGAGATGATTACTTTATCAGTGAGTTATCAAGTCTAAAATTCTACACAATTATTTTGAACTGTAGTTCTGTAAAGTACTGTAAACTTTCCTAGGATAATCAATTTACATTGGTAAATGTGCAGCTTTCATTTCTAACATTTTTTTCCCCACTGCAAAATGAAATTCCAGTGACATACACACTTAAATATAAAAGCTGCTTTTGGAAAAGTATATAATCGTGGAAAATAGTTTATTAAAGGTACTGTAAGGTCTAAACTGATGTTGCTTACCACAAGAGGGCACATTCAGTCACTTCACAGTTTGTCCTGCAGAAGGAAATATTTCCAAGCTGATATTTTGTATCACACAAGAGATTAAAAATTTCATATGTTAAGTACGTTGTTCTTTTCTGAATTGCTTCACTCTTAAAGTAAGATTTAATAATGCATTGCATTTCTATATTGTTTTAAACTGGCTGACACAGATTTTGAAATTAAGTTTATTTTTTCTTATATCTTTCTCAGACTCTCTATTTGGCATCAATAAAAGAATCTCTTCCCAAGTGGGAAGACTTTCTTTTAGGAAGAGCAGAAGTTCCTATTGGCTTTAAGGAAACGAAAGCTACAAAGCAGAGCATAAACTACCCTGAAGAAGATTCACAAAAATAAACATTTTAGTTTCGTTTTGTTTTGGAATTTATCACTTAAACAGAGATCATCCAGGTCGGGCAACAGAATATCATGCCATTAAACTGAAATGTACATAATTTAAATGAAAATTAATTATATAGGACAATTTCATTCTATTGTTGCATTGCATACAATTCCTTATTTTCATTCTGTACTACAGAAGCAATCCTCAAATGAGTTTTTAGGATCAAGAATGAGAAACATTGATGTATAGATTTCCAGCAAGGCAATTGGGTTTTCAGTGTGAGAAGAGTTTTATGTTATTTTTAATCCTCTGCTTCTACATATAAGTGCGTTAAGTAAAGACAGATTCTTGCATTATCTTTCTTCACTTCAGTCATCTGTGCTGCATGCCTGCTCGTGGATGAGAGAGAAAGGAAGAATTTACTGTTAGCAGAAAAGGCAGACTGTGCATCAGAGTAGCCTTGGTTTAGCACCAGGAATCTGTGCAAGAACCTTCACAAGAGCAGTTGTAGAAGGAACAAACTTGAATTTCTGCATCTTGTTTTCTCTGATTTTTTTTGTCATTGCCACTTTCATCACTCATACACCTCACTCCAGGCAGCTTTTCTCAACTTCCTTCTGCCTACATTGTATTTCTTGTCTAAGGGTGGGCAAACAAATCTCTGGGGCTTTTTGCTACTTCTAGGCTGCTCTTAATGCTATTTTCTTTCTGCTGATACAATCTACAAGTGAGAACTTTTTCTGAGGCATGAAAAGTTTGAAAGAAGCAAACTGAAAGGTAACTGGCAGTGGCTGTCCAAGAACAAAGCATATACAGAAGTTGAGGATATATTTTCATTTTCAGCCACTGAACAGCATCCCAGCTTCCTCCTACAGGTGCAGTTTTAATTGTACTGAACTAACTAGGTATGAAAAATTCACTGGTACAAAACTTCTGAAAGTGTTGCTTCAGTGGAAAATCTTGCCTGGTGTGTGACATAGCCTGCAGAAAATTAATCTTTCCTAAGCAAAAGAAGCCTAGAAAATAGTAATTTGTTTTATTGTTAAGAACCTGGACTTGAGTCAATATACTTTTAAAATTTAATTTCCTGCAACAACACCATTCCACACCCAACCTGGAAGTAGTAGAGGAAAAAAAGTACCTTTGCCAATGTCTGAGGATATGAAAATGTAATGGTTGCAAATATTGCTAGTCTAGTTATCTAGGCAATGCATCTTCATCCTACCTAGAGAGAGACCTCACTATTAAAAAAACATATCCCTGTGCAGCATGAAGACTCACTGGCACAATAAAATCAAAACTTTAGGTGCAATATAAAATTGCTATATATTTTCCACAGGAATACTAAGAGTTCATTTTAAACTTTTTTCTATTGAAGTGTCCATTAAACTGATAACTTTTTACAGAAACTGCCATCTTAGAATTATCCTGTTGAGTGGGTGTTGGTGTTTGTAACAATAACGTTGTTTTCATAATATGTGATGGCAGATTAGCACGCTTCTCTGCAGTGTTGTTAACAGTTGTAATTAAGGAATAAACAGTAAAGGGTGTCAGTCCGATGACAATTTCATCTATAGTGTCACAATACAAAATGTCACAAAATATTAGAACTGTTATATAACTACAAAAATATCAAATTAGGCTTTCATCTTACAAGCTGAGAGCTTAAAAAAAACTTGGCATAGAGACCATTGCAATTTTATACCTACTCACTGTTCTGTCACAAAGACAACTTGGTAATATTTTCTTCTGTAAAATCACAATGTGATTCTCAATCTGATTTAGTGGGAATGTGTATGGATCTTACAGTTGTAGAGCTCCTATCTAAAAAGCAAATAATTGGAACCAGTTGAGCACACAAGAAGGGAAAACCTATTATACATGATGCTCAGAATGAAGGAATGGATGAGCAGTTCGTTACTGACAAAGAATGGGATTCATCCTCTTCTTTGCATCCAAAGGGAAATCACTTCAACAAAAATTTGGGCCCCTAAGTACTTTATACATGCAAATAATCTGGGTCTTTATCTCCTCCGACTCCGCCTAAGCACTGGGACACAATGCAGATGCTCACTATCTCATTGCCCTTGTGATTTCCCCTGGAAGGAGATGTAGGTGTGTGGACACTGAGTGCATGGCAGCTCCATGGGTGAGAATTTGGCATGAAGGCTCCTGCAAGCAGGGTTAGAGTAGTTACCTACTGTGCTGCAGTTTGGTGCTCACATAGCATGCCTGAGAGTAAAACAAAATTACCTTCAAAGAAGGAATTGAAATTTATTTCCTGGAGCATAACTTCAGGAGCAATAGGATAGCTACTTCAAGGAAAACTGTAGGAACATGTCCAGAAAAGGAAAAACCTGAATGAAGAGAAATATTTAAGTCAGGAATGTGTGTAGGTGACTGTTCTCAGAGACAAGGACCTTCATGTTGTTCTGCGGTTGGAACAAATAAGTGCAATTGTCAATGACAGTGAAATAGCACAGGTACAGGAGCAGGTGACTGCTGAGCTGGGACAGGCAGTGCCAGGGACCAGAATTATATGGTCTCTCCTGTTCTACTTAGATTTGTTGAGTTTAATGTACCGTGGCTGGGCTAGCTTGATACTTGCCTTTTTAGAGATACAGATTTGAGAAAGCAAATGTTAAATTTTAGTGTGCTTTAAAAAAATTTAGGAATCCCCCAAGGTGATTATATTGATGTGATCTAATATTAGTCTCCTTTGAGATCTTGCATGGGTGTTGTTCACCAAGTAAAGGCTGTCACCTCAAATATATTGATTCTATGTAGTTATACCCCATCTTATCCCAAGCTTTTATATATATATCAAAAAATATAAAATATAGAAATTACATCATATATATCTTCTGTAATTTCCTACTCATTGTGAGTAAATTTTTTTCTCAAAAAAAAACCTCACCACCCCCCCCAAAAAAAAATAAAAAACACAAGCTAACAACAACAAAACAAAATTCCAAACTTGCTGCTTGCCCTTTTGTATTACAATATATGTATACATAAGGTGCAGCGGTCCTAAAAACCTGTTGCTTCTTGTGTTTTTCTGACAGGTGAGGGACAGCAATTGAGTAAGGAGTAGTGAGCAAACCCTAAAGTTTTACCTGTTTGTAAGTTAACCTTGGAGTATCTTGCAAGAAGAAATAATTAATCATACTTTTCTAGGTTAATGCACAGATGAGTAACCCCAGTACTAACCCAGGAGCACAGCCTGTTCACCCATCTTGTCACCTCTACCATCACATTCCCAAGCTTTTTACTTTCTCAGTTATTCTGGCTGTGGGGGCAGGAGCAGAAGGCAAGGCATGTTACTTTTCCCTAGCATAAGAAATTTCTTACTCTGCAGAATCTTTCACAAGCCTATTAATTTAATTTGTGAGTATATTTGAAATAGTAAGTTGGTTTAGATGCATATCTGACACTATGGTATCCTCTTGATTGTATTTATTCAGGGTCATGTTTTCATAGAAGTTGGGAACTAATTTTTAGGCTGAGGTTATAGTACTTAATTTCTGTCTTTTTCATTCACATAGAGCAGGTTGGGGATGTAGATGCTCAGTTTGAGCTTGTTGGTACTGAAAAAATAAGAAAACCAAATTTAAAATTGAATGTACTTTTAGAGGTTATATCTGAAAGAAAACATTATTTACTCCATAATGGTAATTTTCATAATATTTTAATAGTTGTGTTCAGATACAACTTGACCTTAAATATCACCCCAAATGCAAGCTGTTTTAACATATTTGTAATGCTAAGGTCTTCATTACTGTGATATTCTGTTTGCTCAAGGATTATAATCCATGGATATACTGTGTTATAGTTGAAATAAAGCTTTGATCCTGTAGTCACTGCCTCTTGGATCTCAGTGCTGCATTGCATGTATGAGTTGGATGTAAGTTGGTGCCTGCTGCAGCCAAGTGTGAACAGTGAGTAGGCCAGTGATAAGCACTTTGCTTAGGTATGATGTTTATTTTCCTCTGACTCTGATATGAAATATTAATCTCCTGAGTGAAGATTAAAATCTCGGATGTTTTTGATGAAAAATCCAAATGTAACGAATCCCAAATCGATTATTTGCACTCTTCCTATTGTTTCATAATGTGTGAGCTAAATTACTTCAGATACGCGTTTACTAGGAAGATGTAGATACATCCTTAAACCCTTGCTAAGGAAACAGGTGGGGGAAAACGGTTCTTTAGTATATCCTCCTGCTGTGTGAAACTCTTTGTCTTTGCTATAAATAGGGTGATTTAATTTGGGAATTTGCTACTCCTTTTAAACACAGTTAAAACAGCTCTTGAAAATGCGCTAAGCTGTGTAAGCCTTCCAGTTGTAGCTTTTGCATTTGACTTACTTTGAATACGTCTGTTTTTAACGCATACAGATAGAAAGTATACTCACTTCTTCCCATAAGTTTTATCGCTGTGATGATGATCTTAAAAATAAATGTGTGATGTTCTTTCCCCTCACTCTCAGTCGTATCACCTACCAGAAAGCCCTAATAAGCAACAAAATAGTGTGAGACAGTATTTACATCACACTTTTGAAACAGATTCAAGCAGAGCCAGCTGCTGTAAGATTATTTTACAAATCTATTGTAAATTAATAAAAGGGAAAAATTGCCTTCCTTTAGGTAAATTACAGTCTCCTTTACTAATTACCGTAGCTTGAAGCCGCAGTAAATAAGTACCTGCCTGACTGCGGTGAATGGGAAATGAGAAATGTAATTTTGGTAACCAGACTTGCCTTTCTTTACCCATTTAGTTCGTACGTGTTCCAATAGCTTCATTCACGGAGCTCTGACTGGTGCTCAATAAAAGCTTCCGGAGGATAATGTGTTCAAAGTGAAGCACATGCCGGCAGCTTTGTTCAGCTCCGGCGAACCTGCGCGCTGCGCTCCGCGGCCGCGCTCGCCCCGCGCCCCACCGCTGCGGGCTCTGCCCGAGGGGGCTGCTTCGAGCCGGGGAAACGCCGAGCCGAGTGGGAAAGGGAGAAAGGAGGGAATGAAAAACACCCAAACCATGCAAAAGCCCGTTTCTCGGCGGTTGCCCGGTGTGCAGTGAGCTCGCTGTGGAGCGGGGGAGGACAGACGGTGCCGGTCGGTCGCGCTCAGGGCGCGGGGACTGCGCGTCGCCGGGAGCGGTGCGCTGGGAGAGGGAACGGGGAGCGCATTGTGTGTGTCCTCCCTCACTCAACCGCGCCGAGATTCCCAGCAAAGCTCTGGGCAGCGGGTTTGATTCCTTGGAAACGCTCGTAATAATAATGTTAACGGTAAAAAACGTATCCGTAAATCCCTAGGAAAAAGGTTTGTCTATGTGACCCAAAGTGTAGCAGTCCCCAGGCAACTGGAGCTGTGTTTAGAGGGTTCTTAAACTACTGCAGCCGCTTTGCTATTTCTCGGACGTTTCTTTGTATTAAGTTTCCGGGTACACTTGGCTTTTTCCTCTATAATTAGCTTTCTTTTGCTGGATTCATTGATAGATACGATAATCCAGTGTTGGTAATATCTCAATTCATTAACATAATGAATCAGAAGGAAGAGGCTGATAATAAATCAGAAAGCTTCTATTTATGTGAAATATCTTGGCAACTGGCAACAGTGAGGAAGAGAGTAGAGGGAGTATCAGACAGTAAACGGGACCTGGGGAACGCGGCTGCAGGAGGGTTTCAGGTGCTTTTTGCGGTTTAAGCGCCCGAGCCCTTCACACAATCGTGTCCATTGCAGTGGCTCAGCGGCGCTGATATGAGAAAATACCTGTCTCCCGTGGCCCCTGTCTCCCAAGGGATTCAAGCCCCATCCTCGTTGTGTTTGGGCTGCCGGGCGCCGCTGGCAGAGCAGCCCCGCGGGCTGGGACGGGGCTACCGCTGCCCCCCCGCCTCCCCCACTGCTGCGGCCCCGTTTGTGCGCATCGCCCGCGGGCTGCGGCCGCCCGGAAGGGGCCGGAGATGCTCCCAGAGGCTCGGCCAGGAGCCGGGAGAGACGAAGCGTGTCCAGCAAGGTCCCCACTCCTTGTCCCGTTGGCTGGGAGTACTTCTGCCCCCGGATCAGATCTCTTTTAAAGTTTGTCATCAGCCTGCTTCCTCTGCCAACGCAAAAGACTGCAAAGACGCAAATATTTGTAGAAGTTAAGTTTAGTGTTGTTTCGGCCTTATACATTCAGGGAGCAGACCTTTTCCGTGGTCTGTGTCATTTGTCCCCAATGGGGACAAAAAGGTGTTTCGGTGACTAAACACGCTCTTAGCGGAGTCACTTTAAAGCAGAGTTTAAGATCGCTGGTGACTCGAAGCACCGGCACTGCTGTTTGTGCTCCCTGGGGAGCACGCCCGAGGCTCCCTGAGGGCTGAGCCACATGGCCCAGCTGCAGCTTCAACACCTTACGAGGAGAGACAGCCCATAAAAGAGAGCACAGAAGTCTAAATGTACCCTTTTCTTTTTTTCTT